>NC_055684.1:37682603-37965103 GCF_017639745.1 Melanotaenia boesemani
TGTTATCAGTTTACCATTATTACTCATTAGAAAATCCCACTAGCAAGACAGTGGCATGCCTCATATGCAGGGCAGAAGTTTCCAGAGGCGGCATGAATGCCTGAAAATTTATCAGCAGCAAATAAACCATCTGGGTTGCCATCAAGTCAAAAAGTAGCCAGTGTGACATTTGAAATGTTGTCTGTGCTTATACAGACTAGTTTCTTAACACCCAGGTCCCACTAGCTAATGTCTCAGACCAGCAGCTGTGTTCTGCCCGGTGTGATCTGGAAAAAATGAGTCTGGGGACATTTTGTTTTCACGTTGAAATCCGCGTCATATACAGCTCTTTGGTGTGGCTTGACCACAGGTCTGTGGCGGTGGCGAAACGTTTGAGTGTAGCCACGTCCTTCACAACACCTTCACCACACTCATCATCCAGGGCAGGGAGAGACACTCGACTAAAATGGTGACAAGATGGCAGTGGTACTGGTCTTTGTCGAGAAAAAAAGTTCTGTTTGTTTATAACGTTTGTTATCTCTTTGTGTCTCTGGGAGCTGCTGGATTATTTAGTCACGACTCACAAAAATTGAATATGTCACCTGTCACTTGGCTGGACGAGGGCAGCGATTTTCGCCTTAATGCAATGGAGAAGGAGCAACACCGCCTCCCGTGTATCCATCCCATGGTCCAGCCCATAACTTGGGAGGCGTTTGCAATTCCAGTTGAATAAAACCAAAGCAGTTGGGGCTGTGGGAGGAGTCTGCAGCAGAGCGCTGCAGAGCCAGCGGTGCTCAATTTGAACTGAAAACAGCACAAGAGGAAACTGCGAAGGATCATTTAATTTTTATGATCTTTGAAAACTTTCATAAGCTGTAAACCATAGTCATCAAAATTATAAAGAATAATTGCTTGAAATATCTCATTTTGCATGTAATGAGTCTGTATATTATATTTGTTTATTAAGTTAAATTACTAAATTAAAGTAAGTTTTGCGCAATATTCTAATTTTCAGACAGATTCGAACATCCCTTAATGCAAGACATGACTCCATTCAAAGTGAATGAGAAGTAAATTTGATGCTTCTAACATGCTTGTGTGAATCTGACCGAACAGAAGTGGAAGAGACCCACATGGCAGTGTGTTTTCACCAAGCGGCAACCTCAGGCGGTAAAATGTGAAGCCTATGCAGGACTGCAAAAAATTGCAGTTCCCCCTCATCCACTAGGGGCTCCAAAACAGAGCAAATCCCCATAGACTCCCATAGAAGGGAGAGTGCAGCACAAATGTGGTTTTTAGCCGACTAACAGCGCACCTTAGCTATAGCCCACCTACTTCCATTAGCCGGTTAGCTCACATTAGAGCCGAGTTGGCTCAGTTAGCTACAAGCAGCTCGGAGTTTGATAGACATAAATCATCCACCCCCGCGCTCACAGCCTCCCTCTCAGCTCTGCCACTTTACCCATTTTTGTATTTTCCAGGAGCGACGGCAAGCATGACGCTGCCAAGATGGCGATGCTAGGAACCGCCCAACAAGCTTCATTTTTTCTCTTCAGAAACCTGCGGGTGACGTCATGGAGGCTCCGTCCATCTTTTATATAGTCTATGGTTTACACACATCAAGCATTACAGAAATTGTGGCCTTAATCAAAAGTGTGGTCATCACGTCAAAGCCTAAAGATGTTCGGTTTAACCTAAAGCAAAAAAACATTTGTCATTCTATTTATATAAAATTGTCTAAATCATTATACGAATAGTTGTCAACTAATAGTTTTACACTTTCTAATGGAAAAGTGAATATATGTTGCCTGCCTAATTTTCCTCTAAGTTACTTAATTGACAGCTAGCCATCCAACAAATAATTTCCAGTGGTATAAATGCAGGGGATCTTAAGCTCCTTGCATAACACAGGAGACAGTGAGGATTCCCCCATATGTGTGAGGCTTCTGGCATGGATGGAATTCCCCATGCTGTGGTAGTATCAGTGTCATTGGAAATTGAAGTCAGGTGGTCGCTCGGTGACGACAAGCTGCTCTCTGACTGAAAATAAATTGTAGCGCTACGTATTTCTCAGGCCCATCTTATTTTAATCGCTCTCAGTGTGTGCATGCACTCTAACACAAACAAGTTAAGGCATGGCATTGATATTATTTAGTCCATCCATTTGCAAACTCATTACATGATGAATAATGATTTAATCTGTATCTAGATTCTACTTCTACGTTGCAGCATGTAGCCCAGTTTAGCGTCTGTGATAAGTTTTTAAAAGAAAACAGGCAACTCATGACTGAGAAGACATGACCACTTTAATTTGCTAATTAAATTTAACATAAATGTTATATTAAAATCAAAGGATAATCATTGTTTGTAGCTGTCCAGCAGTTGGTAGAAAGTTAAAAGTTTTATGTTTTTCACAGCCATATCTTTGTCTAATATAATCTGTATGTTAGTGTAGACTAAACATGCAGCTTTTTCCCCCTCTGTTTAAAGGCTATCATTGACATCTGTATAAGTGACCAGGCAACATAGACTTAACCCCAGTGGGTTAAGTGGGTCTGGGTTAGTATGGGACAGTTTGGTTGGGTAAACCCTCATCTCTGTTGTGTTGCCACAGTCACAGAAAGCAGAAACAAGAAATGGGGATCATCCAGTAGTTATAAGAACCATAAAAATATTCACACAAGCACTTAAGAGCTACCAGATTACACTTTGACATGGATCTAAATTTGGACATTTAAATTTGTGGCAAGGACATTTATGTATTCATAACAAATAACCTTTTCATGCATCACTCTTATATAACATCAAAGGCATTTTTGCATATATGATGCCTGTTCTCTTCTGTTCAACCATCTCATCAGCTTAGCAGGAGTACCATCTCTTTCACTGATCATATAAAGGCATGCAGTCATTCAGCTCCTGCTAATCACACAAACTTCAGACGTGTAAGCTCTTGTTACACAGTCAAACCCACCACCGCATCAGTTGGCATGGTGGTAGCTGAGATTTAAAGACTTTTTTCTTGGAGCTTCAAAGAAGATGAATCTTTGTTTCCTGTTGGTGTTTGAGCTCATCAATCCTTTTAAGGGATTTATATACTGTTCCTATGTATAGGTCTGGACACTGTTACAAAGCTGTGGTCACATACCTTTGCTATACAATTCAGACATGTGTTGCTCTATTGAGAGTAACTGGATGGTAAGCACTGGATTAGTGACAGAAGGAGAAATTCTTTTATAAGCAGGGTCTTAGATTAATACAGATGCAAGTTGGTCTCTTTATGTTGATGAACATGGTTGTTACATTAGAGCTTGACCCAAAATAAACCAGTACAGAAGGGCTTACCTCTGAGATCAAAAGTTAGGGAAAAAATAGATGCTGGACACTGGGTATAGACAAGACCCATATCAGGTTTGTGCCATAGAGAGAAAGCCACACCATGCTGCTGGTTCATGGTTGAGTATCAAATGAAAGTGTAGACCTAGAGCATGCAGGGCTTCTTTGACCTTCCTGAATGATTCAGGTACTTACCCTGATCCAGCAAAGCTATCATTCCCCTTCATGGCTGGGACTTACCAGTTAGCCTCTCTCTCTCAGTCATGGAATGTGTGACAGGGTTTTAATCCTAATACTATACGTGATAATCTCTTCACCAGCTTAATTTTCTGCTTCGCTGCTGTATGAGACCCATGAAACTGGAAGCATGGTTCCAGTATTGTTGGAGATTCTTGGCTTGTGCCAGGGAAACCAGATGAGCAGAGAATGAGGGCAAGTTATTTGTCATTGAGAGGACACCAAGTATGAAATAGTTGAATTCTGCGAGGGGTCAACCTGCCCTGAGTGGCTGTGGTATAATTTTGGGTCTTTGCCAATTACGTTCCTGCTGCCAAGTCTCTATCACTCAGGCACACTCTCATTAAGGGCCTTTTTGTTGGGGGATTACTGAGTTTATATTTAACTCTGTTCTCACTATCACTGGACTTTCAAAGCAGATTTTGGCAGCCCCATCTGTGTTGGTCAGGCGTCTGACTCCCACCAGCGTCGCTACACTTTTTTAACCTTCCTGTCTTGCAAAAGACCTTTCTCCCTCTGGATAATCCAAAGTCCGTTGTTCATTGCAATCACTTGATCATCTATTTTTGCCAGCACAATATCTATTTTTCTCCCCATGCAGTTGACACATTGTACCCAAGCACATGAAAATTCACTGCTTTCTCATCTTTATCCTGTTAATCAAGAGTCACTTTTTACTGAAATCTGTCTTTGTATTTAGTGTGTTTGTGTGCATGTCTGTATACACACACACATACCTTTTCTGACCCTGTTTGTGTGTGTGTGTGTGTGTATGGTGGTTTAAGGAACATACTGTGCTCATCCTACGGGGCGTGAGAGAGTCAGGCTATGTTGACTTTTAATTGGCTGCTGACTCATTGAGAGGGCAGTTCTGGGATTTAGCCTTGGGAAAAAAAACTTCAGCAACTCCCTCATGGCAAAAACATTAATGGATCGAAGTCAATGACATGGAAACAATGGTTTGTCTTTTGTTGGTTTAGGTTGAATCTGTCTGTGAGTGTGTTAGACCCTGATGATTGTTTGTTTAGCTAAAAAATAAATAAAAAAATATTAAAGGTACATCATTTTTCTCTGATGCAAACATTACACTGGATGGTCTTGTGTCGCTGCTTATCGGCTGCTTTGAAGGTACTAGGATTTGCCGTGATGAATTGTTCCATCTGACTCACGGTAGTCAACCAAAAATTGTAGACGTTGGCAACGTAATGACAGGAACCCCTCACACCTTGACATTCAATGAAGGGGTGAGTTTGGAAATCCTTAAGGCAGGTACCTGAAGAAGACAGAGGCTGTCCACCACCCTGTTCCAGCCAAGTGGGCATGGAGGGATCACACGATCCTGACTGTGAAAAGCCAACGCTGGTGAAATCGTCTCATTGACCACCGTGCGCGTTCAAACAGCCGGTGTGTTGATATCCATTTGCTAGCGTGTGACACTGTGCGTAAAGCGAAACTCAGCTGCACACACAGCATCCGGGAAGAAAACGTTGTGAGGTGTGGAGTCTTAGAGTCTGTACGCTGCTGGACAGCAGCAGCTCCAGAAATGCACATATTAAATGTCACTTTATCATCAGAATGAGTTTTAAGGTTGCTGTGAAGCTAAGACTGATATACGCTACTCCATGGAAACCAAAAGAGGCAGAATTGATTCATTAAATGACATTTCTATTTGAATTTCTTTATGTATAACATATATAATATAACACGGGGAGAATTAACTTAGGGAGCATTCACACCTGCCTTTTTGAGTCGTATCCTAGTCCAGTGGCTCAGAAAGTCGCTTCATTTGTTGGAATGGTGAATGCGCAAATGAACTCTGATTTGGATTGAAGACGTGGACTTGGCCCACCTACAAACATGAGTCGCGGGTCTGCTTCAGGTGCACCAAATACAGGAAGTGGAGAACAAATCAAAGCTCATTGTGGGTACACGCAACATACGCGCATGTCGGAAAACAGGTAAATGACTCGCGGTCAGACGTGGAAGAACTCGGTAAAAGTTTTGATAGAGGTCTGATCAACCCAAGACCACAAGGATCTGATGAAGTTCCGTGTTTGACTCTGATGATGTGAAGTTGTTCTGCATTAACCAATAGATGAGTCAGTTTTCTTCTTCGTTGGCTGTCTCGTCTAGTGCAGCGTGAACACGAACTCAGTCTGGAAGAATGTTGCATCCACCAATCATACCGAGTCTAGCGGGCTATCCTGGTGTTAATGCACCGTACAGATATAATTTAGTACCTGTTGGCTTTATAGGTGCCTATTCTGCTCCATGCTGTGGATGTGCTCATTAAATTTGGCAAGTCAATTGCCCTCTTATGTAAATAAGCAACTGGCTTCTACTGCAACATGATGTTGTAGATTTGTGTCTATAATTAATCCTGGATGCCAGGGAGAAAAAGAATCCTAGAATCCTAGAAAGTAGAATAATCTCAACAGAGGTGTATCCACCATATGTATTCCACCGCTGATAAAATCTGAACTAAGTTCATCCCTCTTATTCTACAGGTCATGATCTTTACAAAGAATGCAGGTTTCTCATGTTCTCACATTCATTTTGAAATATTTTGGCACTCTCAAGTACAATATTGCCAACACCATATGATTGGAAAATGCCTTTTCGTGTTTTGGCTGACATCACAGAGTAGGTTGTCATATGATACAAGTTGTATGGCCTGTTGGCTGTTATTTTTATTTCTCGGTCTGCTGTTACCAGTAGACTGCAACAAGCATTGATGTAATGATAAATTTGTCAGCCTTTTAATTTGCCCAATTTTTGTTATTTTGAAGTTAATCTGCATTTGCTTCTGGTAAAAATGAATGTAAAGACATCTGCATTGCATCCAGGTTTATTTGTGTAGCTGCTGTGGAATTGTGTTTGCTGCAATATAAACAGGCACATATCTGCAGCACAGGGTGAGAGCTGGCATTGAGCTGGTACTGCTGCATCCATAGGACAGTTTTAATTAGATCTTTGTTGTTGCTATCCTAATCCGTTAGCTTGTTTACCTCAAAATAACCATTTCTGCCATTTGCAAACCTAACCTTCATTTCAATATCAAATCAGTTCTAAAACACAAGGCTTATGTTTAATTACTTGGTTTTTTTTTTGTTGTTTTTTTTTTTTTTTTTTGTTTGTTTACCAGCACATTTCTCAGCGGTGAACAGTTTCAACTTAAGATCAATTCAAAACTATTACTTTATTACTGTACAATCATCCCAGTCACCTCTATTTTATCTTTTCTATCCTAAGTTACCAAAACTAAAACTGTCATTTTTGTCCAGTAAACTGGAAAATATAGCAATGTCAAAATCATACCACATTGTATGGCCTCCCAAGTAAGACATCACTTTTTAAATAAGGGTGTATGACAGTTTCCAATGAAAAAACACAAGTATTAAAATAAAATTTGACTTTAAGAGAAATGTCATATATAAAAAATTTAATTAATCTGAAATAGACTTATTTAATGTTGCATTTTTTGGGGTCATACATGATAGAAAAATTACAGTAGTCTTGGTTTTTGCAGATATCAAGCTGAATGAAAAGAACTAGGCATAAAGAGGGTAGAAGAGGCTTCATTATGTTTGTGCTCTCTTTTTCTTTAGGCCTCAGGTGTTTTCCAGACAGTCCACTGAAATAGAGCGAAGCTTTACCATCAGCACCTACTCACAAACCACCATAAGGCCCATCACCTCAAACCCCTGGACTGTCTTCACCTTCTGCACTACCCTGCTTATCTATCATCTGCATGGCTCATTTCATAGGTACGCAGCTTCTTCTTTGGATAAACAGGGACAGGGTGACGGGAGGGGAGTCGAGACGTTATTTCAATTTCAAATGGAGTGCTGGATAAGTGGTTACTGGGGGGCATTGCAGATTGTTCCATTTCTATGCCCTGAAAAGGATGTTTTATTCTGTAGTGCTAGTTGTAGTATACTGTTTTTTAACGTGTCCTGCCCAGCATCATAGCAAGCAGAATGACGGTCTGGGTCTGTGCTGTGCTGAACAAATTTGCTTTGCCAAGAGGAGCTTTTTGGATATAAGGACCCTCTTGATAATTTAAGTATTATTCTTGTAGTATACTAAGCGCTGTTAATATTTTGGAAGATTGCCCAATAGTCTGCTGTTCAGAGTAGATGAAATGCTTATAAATGCTGCCATTTAGGGAAGATTGAGGACTGAATGCTCATTTGTAAAAGAGAGAAATGACTGCATTAGTGCAGTGTGGGGTGTAGATTTTTTCCTTAAAGGGAGGGGGGGTCCTCGCAGAGGGAAATGGATGGGCTCTGTAATCCCCTGACATGTGCGCTCTTCCTCACGTGCATACATAACTGCTGCACTGCAGAACAGTCTATGGCACAGAAAGATGCTGCCAGTGCAGCCCACTCTGCTTTGTAATAGCCGACGTCCATACCCACGCAGGCTGCTAACCCTCTCTGCTTTTTTGCTACCTCACTAATATTCATCACTGTTTTTTCTCCCTGTGTTGCAGGGGAGTTTTAAGCCTCTCTTGCTTAACTGAATTACTACAAAAAGATATCTAGTAGATCACAGTAAGCATGTCCCTAGACTGGAGAAGCAGACCAGAGTACTGACATAGCAGCAAAGCTATTTTAGCCACCTCAATATAAACTCAATTTGTCATCAGAGGTCAGTTAGCATGCTTGTGCTGGTGATGCTACTCTGGACCTGACATAGTACAGCTGAACGTTGCATAGCGTCTGTGTTTGGATTTTCTTCTGTTTATTCAACCTGTGTTCTGTTTTCTGCCGGAAGCACAGGTTTTCTCAACATGCGTGGCTCCTCGTTGTTTTGTTCCACCCTGCAAGCAGTATTTATTTCTCTTTGTTTTCATCTGAACATGTCAAGACAAATAAATAAATGAATAAATAACAAAACGAGTAAAGTAAGGAAAAACCAAAAACAAAACTAAAAGTAGAACAAAGGTAATCATGAAACTAAACCTGCTCTATAAGAAGCAGGAAGAAGCATAAGCTAATTTACTCCTTCTCAGTTATTAACAAAAAATGATCAGTATTACTTTCTGTTTAGATTTCTCCATATCCTGATCACAATTCATCATATATTTCTATATAAACCTAATAAACTAACCAAAATCTATACTTATTTACAAATGCATATGCACATATATACATATCCATATCAAATTAGTAAGTGAAACACCAAAGTCCTTTGTTTTCCCCATATCGTGGGTAAAAAAAACATTTCCTTGTACTTCTTTTTAAATGTGCTCATTGTAGGACATTGCTTTTGATTCTGACTCAGTCTATTCCACAGCTTCACGGCACAAGTTGTACACAAACGAAGATGTTTAAAGTTTAAATTCCATCTTAAATTATAGCCCCTTTTTTTGGAAAACCATTTCAGTACATTTCTGGGTGTGACTTGTTTATTGCCTTATACATACATAATTTCTGCAGTGTGAAAATAAATAAGATCTGTAAATTTCACTATTTTAGATGTAAAGAAACATGGGCAGAATCAGCTGATTGTGCATTATATAGACACAAAACACAACTATTGTGTATGTGTGTATCTGTAGTGATTTGTTCACTGAGTGAGTTTGCTGAGAAAATTAGGTGGAAAATATCTTTTTGGAGCGACCTGAACAACTGCTTTACACACATTAGGTTAGCAGAGAAGAAAAAAAGCCATCTAGCTGTAAACTCATACTTTTAGCTAAAAAAAACTATCTCATTGATTCAGAATTCATCCTCATGATATGTGATGCATTCACACAGCTACAATATTCATGTTTTTTGTAGTTCATGCTGATGCATATGATGCTATTGTTACACCCATAGGTGAGAAGGTCGGTCCTCTGGGGTATTTTTACTTCACCGTACCTGCTTAGCCCTTTTGGAGCCTTGGATAAGGTAGTACTGAAAATTGTAACAGTTACATGACACCAACTATAACAGAAACCACAAAAACAGTGTCTAGACTAGCCGAGCCTTGTAATGGGAAAAGCTCCGGTTGGTTGCTTTTTAACTTGCAGTTCTTGAGTTACCTGATTCTCTTAGCTTTAATTAATGATATGGAATAACATTACAAAACAAATAACATTTTCTTGCTTTTGATAAGCACAATGGATATGTTGATGTCTTAATCTTGTAGTTGTTGTAGTGAGGTACTTTGCAAAAATAAGTTTAAGACTAAATTAAAGTTGACTGCCAGCATTAAATTACATTTTGAATCAAGTTTCCATGTAAAACAGCTCCAATAAGGGGAAAGCCTACATCTAATACCTACAACTATAACACTGTGTTGTTTACCATGATGCTAACAGGGCTGTTTACGTTTTCCTGAGCTCAGGTGCTGAGTTCAGTGCAGCTTGTGTTTGAAAACTGCTCTGGGTGTCTCTCATTTTCATCACAATAAACATACTTACATTATGCTGGCTGGCAGCTGTGCATGCAAAAACTATGTCCATGAACTTTAGATAAGTCAGAGTCAAGCCTCCAGTTTGCTGTAACTTTACTCCTACTTAGAGTCTTACCTTATTGTATTACATTTCTGCACGTGTGGGGGCTTTTTCCAAGGATTAATATTCATCTGGGCAGCAGTCAGCAAGGGCTGAGACTGTGGACTTTCTGCACGCTGTGTTGGTTTACAGTATTATGTGACCTGGATGAAACAGTCACTTGTCTTTTCACTACAACGATCACATTTCTTTTAATATGATGACATCAAGTTTCAAGCTGTGGCATCACATATCCCTCAGTCTGACCTGTATTAGACTGGCATATTTTCCCACCATTATCTCCCAAAGTGTCTTATTTTCTTTTGTCTTTTCCCTAACATGCTAGTGTCTGAATCTCATTCAGTTTTCTTGTTTTGTTTTAGCTTGTTTTTTTGTTTAGTTTTGTTTTTTTTGTTTTTTTTTCTTGCCTATAATTCCTTGTTCTTATATGAGTATTATTCTATCCCATCCATATTTAGACAAAGACAAAGATGTTCATTGCTTGACAGCATGCTGTCTCCACTGCAGTAGTTTGACCTTTTTGGGTAAGAAAAAGCTGCATCTAAATTGTGTTTAACTCAGTTTGGCAATGTGTCTGCTTGGAGCTTTTGTGTGGAGTTGCACTCAAGGCATGCCACTGTGTTTATGTCAGCCCATTGCCTCTAAAAGTATGTGATAATGTGTGTAATTTTGGGAGAGGTGTGTGTGTTTATATTTGGTGTGAGAGATATGCTAACATGTTAAAGGATGTGTACAGTACTCAGTCACCTCACGTGTCGTAGTGGATGATGGGAGTTGACACACTTTGAAAGGAGTGGAAATGTTAGGGATTACTCAGACAGCATTGACACAAACATACAAGCATCTTAAATAGCTCAATCGCGGTGGAACTCCCTTAATATAGACTTGTATACGATATGAGCCGTCATGAGAGAATCACATGCCTTGACCATTATGTGTCCTTGACATTGCCAGTATTTCCTCACAAGTACATCTTGATGTACTCGGTCTTTGTTTCAACAACATTTCGCAGTCATGTGCAAGGAGGTCAGGTTCAATCTAAAGCTGCTTTCATACATGTACTAGAGTCCTGAAAAACTCAAAGCAATGTTCAGGAGTGGCACGTGAGAATGCACGGCAGCAACATTAGCACCTGAGTTTGTGCAGAAAACATCTGGAGAAAGTTTGTAGTGAATGCTCATGGTCATAGGCATCTAATAAGTGTGCTAGTGTATGTATGTGCCAGCGAATAGACCAGAGCATTTGTGTCTGCTGTGAACATTTGCATGTTTGCTAGCTTTTTGCTCGCTGCTTGCTATTGTGGATACATGCAATACTCAAATTAATACAATAAAAAGCCTCATCTGCTGTTCTCACTGTATTAGAAAGAAAATGTAGCAGTTTCTGCAGCATAACGTTGACATTTCACGCTGCTTCCTGCGTGTTTTAGACATCCGTGTTCTCCTGCACCTCCTCCCTCACATTTTCAGTTCAGGTTTGAGCATCTCCAGCAGAAATTCTCCTGCTGTGATGTAACAATAAAAACAGCAACTGGCTCGACCAAATTGTTCAGATTTTAATGGAAATGTTGAAATTGGGTTTCTCTTCTTCTGTAGATTTTGTTTACATCTCCTCTGTGTATTGACTGCCCAGGCGCACTTAGCAAATACGATTTCCAACATCACCTTTATATAACTTTTATAATTTAATTTCAATTCTACATTGGAGAAAAAAACAGTTAAAATGTATTTATTTTAACTTAATTAAGCTTTGACAACAACTTCTTAAATAAAGTATTTCAAAGTGAGATACTGATGTTCATAGTTAGCAAGCAAACACTTAATTATGTAACGATATCAAAATTATTTATTTATTTATTTATTTTTTATGCATTAGAGGCATGATGTTTGACCTAAATGTTAGTTTTGGGATACAAAAAAGATAAAAGAAGACCTATTTAGATCTTGTATAATTGCATCTGCTTTAATCTAGTCTTTAGTGGAGTTTCCAGTATTTTGTAAAAACAAATTAAAACAGAGGCTAATCTTGGTCAGTTCGGTACATGTCCATCTCTTCTGTACTAAAATCAGCAATGATCTTGGTCTTGGCATAGATCGAGATCATTGATGGAGATGATGGATCTTCCAGCCTCAGGGTATGAACCAGTTGGCTGTGGATGATTGACATGTGGTGCTGTGAATCTGCATTTATGCATCGAGTCGTAAAATTGGTTCCAAAAACAAACATAAAAGGCTCCATCTGTGTTTGTTTTGTTGTTTTTGGAGTTGTGTTGAAGCATGGCAGAGCAACATTGCCAGCTGATGAGGCAGACCTGCACCATCTGTAAATGTCTCATTGTGAATGTGTAATGATTATTTTATTTTAATGAAAACATAGTCAGTAATATTATGTTACATATCTGTAAAATGAAGTCCTTAAATTAACTTTAAAAGAGTTGAACACCACTCTGATGAAAATTTTAAATTATCGTATTTTATGGACATTTTTTTAAATGAAACATGTTGCCATTTCCCTCTGGGATTAATAAAGTACTTTTCATTCTTTCATTTCATGTCTCAGAGTAAGTCGGACTTAAATGTTGATGTTGAGCTGTTTTTGGCAGTAGTTCTTCAGCTACTCAAGCATCTGCTGCTTGTTGTTTTCCTGGGAGGCACACTGTCACGGAGCTGCATATGAACCAATGAACGGAGTGTTGAGTGTTGTTGACATTGAACTATGTCAAGAGGCCTTATCTCTAGGATTGCTAGAATGTAGGTTTCAACCCCAGTACAGATTTAGGAGGCCTGCAGGGTGCTGGTGATAGAGATATGTGGACGGGTATCACTTGCCTACAGTTGTCAACACACCTCCCTCCCATATTCAGAGAAATTTTAATGGATATAACCTTCGACTCAGCTTTTACCTGCCCACAACCTTGCCTAGGCCGCACTAGTGTCATTAAGACAGTCACATATAGTCCTCTAACTTGGCTTGATCTTGCGGGTTTTAGTCATTGTGACATTAGTAATAAAACCTAAAACAACCTTTAACAGTTCTCATCTGCTCATGAAAATACCTGTTGACTTTCAGCTGCAGAGCAGGAACCCAGCCAAATGACCATGGAAGTGGTCCAGGCAAGGCCTGTATGAGTCCCAGATCCATGGTTAAAGAATGGTTCTGTGTCGTCGTACAAAGCTTACTTTTCCAGTTTGTGGAAATATATCTAGTTTAGTATCTAGACAATCTTTCTGTGCATGTTAGCCTAATATCACATTCATTAGTTGTATTGTGCTTTGCGTTGCTGAAAATTAACAGTAATGTCTTTTCCCACATTAAAACCTCTGTGCATGATGCACTCAGTAGCGTCATTGAGGCCATCCGCAGCTCTGTGCCAGACCAGAGCTGATAAACTGTATTGTCATTGGACTGGAGCCAGCTCAGGCTCAGTCTCATGCTGCTGTGTCCCTCTGTGTGTTTCTGAATGAGTGTATTACTGTTAAAGCATACGGTAAAGCACATTTCCAGGAAATATAACGTGCACAGCCATTGGGGTTTTACAGCTTTAAAAGTACTACTTAAAATGATTCACTGTCAAGTCAGGAATTTGGCAGTACTGCTCGATTAGTGTATTCAAGGGAAATGAAACTGTGCATTTAATCATTGTTTGCTCTCACTGGTATCAGAAGACTGGTGTCATCCAGAGGAAGTTTTAGCTCATCGACCCATTCCCTAGAATTAAATCAGCTTTAACTCTGTCCTCCAGTCAGCTTCGTCCTTTCTCTAACGAGTCTTCAAATGTTTCCTCTATCACAGGGATCACCAAATCCGAACCTCTAGGACCGGTATCCTGCAGGTCCTGACTCAAATAAAATGCATCCAACAGCCTATGAAGTTCTTCACAATGACTCATTAATTTGACTCAGGTGTGCTGGAGCAGGGACACATTGAAAACTGACAGGACACTGGAGCAAGAGGTCCAGATTTCGTGATCCCTGCTCTATCATCTAGAGTCCTTTTCATTAATCTGCCAATTCAGTCTGCACCTCCTTTATAATGTATAGTCTCTTCAGTCTTTGTTTCCCATCACACACATGTTTTCCACTGGAACAATTAAAAAAATGTTTTAGGTCTGAGTAAATCAGCTTGTGCAGTTTATAAGGGCATCATTTTGCCAACAACGCAAGTGTAACGACATTAACGTTGTCCAGAACTTTCACTCTTCTACTACACCTAGCGAACCCACCTCAAAAGAGAGAAAATATTTTACTTCAATATTAAGTTCTTCTGTTATTTGCTATTTTATTTTATGTGTTATCATCCATCTATTAACTTTGAATGAAAAGTTGTGTCCAAATATTGGACCTGTGCAGTATATTTATTTGTATAATAAAGACAGCTTCAATGAAAGATGTTTGATTAATCTGTATTTACTGCAGGTGTGTGTCAACTGTTGCCACGACTTAACAGAGTGATGCAGTGGTATACCACTTCTATATCTGCCCTGTTGTCCGTAAAGGCAGCCAGTGAATTGTTTCCTTCCTGTGTAATCCCTGTGTTTATTTGTATGTTACATTTGGCCTGGTGCAGACTGTCTTATTAATAGCCTGTCCATGAGTTGAATTGTCAACAGCATGTGGTATTTTTAGTGGAGGATTAGGTGTTTGGTGACCCATAAGGATTTGGTTAGCAGGTTTATCTGGCTTGATGTGATTTTATATAATCAGTCTGGAAAATAACCCTGCAAATCTCCACAGGTAAGATCAGCCTTTTTCCACTGCACACGTGCCAGGTGCCAGTACAGACCGGGGTATGTTGTGTTTCCATGGGTGTCAGTGTGTGTTTGTGCGGTGAGATGTTTTACTTGTGTCTGTATATTATTCTGGTTTGCAATGCCTTCTACATGTTCTTCACATGTGTATATAAGTGTCTTTCCCCTCTGATACAGAAGAAATCCAGCTCGTGTGTCTCATTCAGATTACTTGTTTAAGCCTATATTTTTTAATGAACTTGCAAGAAGTAGGTTAACATTGTCAAAAAATACACAACAAACAGGCCCTTGCACAGCCTCCATATCTTTAATCTGTTTAACATTTAGATTCACTCACCACCTTCCGGTTAGTTTCCTCTTCATCTAATACCAGTGACCTCAGAAGGACAGAGATAGACTTTAACCACCCTTCTTCCTGAGCTCCAATCACCCTGCTTCTCTATTTTGGTCCTGTAGATACTGATGTCAGTGCAGACAAGTTGTTAAAAAAAATAAAAGGAATTTGTGGGGCTGTTTGTTATAATTGTTTGTTTGTGGGGCTGTTTGTTATAATAAAATAATTTTCTCCAAGTTTACCTGTTTGCAAAAACATTACATAATGCTGTTAAGCTAATGTCACTTTATCCGCTGATAATACTGCTAAGCTAGTAGAAACTAGTTGAGGGGCTAATTCTAGCCCCTCAGAGGCAAAAACAGCTAAATCTGTTTTCTAATTATTTCAGAGTATTTGCTTCCTCCTGAGTTTGAGGGGTGGATGATTATCAGCCAGTTAATCAGCTGTTGGCCTTTAAATTCAAACTGTTGTTACTAAATTGGCCATTACAAATGCACACTCTGCCATTTTATCATCATCTGTCAGAAATTATTTTTAGTATTAATGCATATATAGATTCAGTTATGGGAAAGTTTTTGGTTATTAGGTGAGTTACACAACACTAGATGTGACACTTCAGTTCATTGGATTTTCTTTCTTAATTCTATCCAGTGAGAGCATTTTGTAAATTTATAGAAGAACCACTGAAATATTTAATTTAAAGTAATTTGAAAAGTAGGTAGATGGTTTTCTCTGAAATTGTTTGTTCATAAATATGATTTACATGAACAACATAAAGAGCATAAAATCTTTAATAATTTATCATGTAAAAACCTTAAAGATTGATATTCTTCTGTGAAAAAAGAAGGTGCACTCTTAGCCACATTGTAAAGTATTTCTCTTATTAGCAGACAGCTTCATGTAGGACAAGGTAGGCAAGTTTGATCCTAGAGAGCCGCAGGTCTGCAAGCTTTAGATGTTTCCCTGTTTGAACACATCGATTCAAATGAACGAGTCGCTGTACAGAACTTTACAAGCTGCTGGATCCCTTTCATGTGAATCATGGGTGTTAAAGCAGGAAAAGATCTAAAACCTGTAGGACTGCGACTTTCTAGGACCGAACTAGCCTACCCCTGATTTAGGCATTTTGTATAATTATCCTGCAGTCTTTGACATCAGCTTATTGAAATGTTTTACCAGTCTCTGATATACTATTCATTCATTTGCAGGATATTTTTTAGATGTTCTCACCATTTTTCTCTCTATTTGCATCTTAGCAAAGGAAGGCTGTGATGAGAAAAAATTATTTATTTGATCAATTTAAAGAAAAAAGCTGAGTTTTCATAAAATGTGAATAACTCAAAAGGTTCTAAAACCTTGTTCTCCAAACTTTAACTGCAGACACTTTAAGCTGTTTGTTGTTTTGTGGATCTGGTCTTCAGCAAGTGGAATTAGGTTCAGTTAAATTAAGACATGGTGATTAACTTGGCCGTCACATTAACCTGGAAAGCTTGTTGCTCTGTTGGGCTATTTAGGATAATTGTCTTAAAAGAATGACAAAAATATCATTCCATGAGTTTTGGTGTATTTGGTTGAAACCAAGCACACAGAAAGCTCCTTTGTCTACACATTCACTCTACGAAAGCAGTGAAATTATCAATAAATACCAAAGGCCCAGTTCCATAGTTACTCATATGTTTGACATATGAGGCACAAGGGCGGTGGAATTAGGTGGCTAAAAGATCACTGACCCACATTTAACACCAGATCCATCTGAATAAAGACAAACCTGAGGGATATTAAAATACTCTCCTTACATAGCATTGACTGACTCAATAGCTTTTCTACCATTATGTGTATTTATAGATAAACGTTGTTTACCATAGTGAGGACGTTAAGACAGCTGACTGTGTGTGTCCTCA
Source organism: Melanotaenia boesemani (assembly GCF_017639745.1). NCBI lineage: Eukaryota > Metazoa > Chordata > Actinopteri > Atheriniformes > Melanotaeniidae > Melanotaenia > Melanotaenia boesemani. Next base: position 37,699,646 of record NC_055684.1, read on the forward strand.
TCCATGATGCCAATTATGTCTGCGTCTTGTGCATTCTGGGAATTAGAGAAAGTCTTTACTCATGAAGCTGCTTCTTTGATGTCCTTTATTCAACAGATTAAAATCTGTTCTCTTCCTTTTGTCAGGGTTAGCGGAGCTCTGATCTTATCAGGGAGTGTTCCTTTAACAACACAGCTGTTGTATGCTTTGTGGAGAGGAGGACTGGATTTCAGCCTCCTGACACCTGCACATCTGAGTGTCTTTGTATGAGACTGCCACGTTCTTCAGCAGCTTTTTTTGAGAAGCCCCTGTTAACCGCCCCATGCTGTGCGTCCCATTTCTTACAAGGTCATGGCGCTAATTTCCCTTTTGTCTGTGCACTTATTAGTCATCATCCACTTTGGGCTGCAATATTCAGTCTTGTACTTATTAAATTCCTCTGAACACATCTGAACTTTTATTGGTTACACCATTATACCATTTGCTTGTGGATGTAAGTTCTGACTGACTTCATCTAACATTTAAATATTGTGACTTTTGGGGAATCCTGGTTTTATAATATTACCAACTCATTCATCTCCACCTCCCTCTAATAATACAGCAGGCCATCTATGTGATGACATGGCCATTGTTTTGTGTTTGCCCAGCAACATTACAACACTAATGAAATAGTTATTTGATCAAGACTCTTGTACAGATAGTACAGATGTCCTGTTAAATCTAGTCAAATATGCAGCCATCTGACACAAACGTAAAGTGTGTCAGTGACAAGCCTGAGGTTTGGTTCCAGTTAGGACTGGGCGATATGGCCTAAAAATAAAATCTCCGATTTTTTATTACCAAATCCGATTTCTGATTTTAATAGATTTTTTTTCTTTTCTTTTACAAAACATAAATAAACTTATTAAAACATTTATTTGTTTATATAGATGAATGCCAGAAAATATAAAGCATATAATTTCATAGCTTTTCCACCATATAAACGACTTTATACCTTACATAGAAATATGCGACACAATACATCCGTGATCTCTTTCCATCTGGATCCTTATCGTACAGGATCCACGGCAGAAATATTTCCCCTGATGAAGGTTGTCTCTTAACTTGAGTTTGTGGGCTAAAGTTGACTTCTGCATCTCGTAGAGAGCAGCATTTCTCACTGCAGTTATACGCACAGCTAAATCCAGGCGTGAGTGAAGGGTCACTTTGCTGAAAATCTGTTGGACAAACACTGTTCTGGTGTGGAGGGAGGCTAAGTCTGCTGCTAAATAACTATGGAAAAAAATCCCGATTTTCAAAAAAATAAATCTCCAGAAATGGAAAATTCGATTTATTGAATAATTGTCCAGCCCTAGTTCCAATTAAATGAAAAAATGTCATGGGGAATTAGAAATGTTCCTTTTTTGTTTGTGATACATATGAGGTGTACATGTAGGGGATTGTCCAGGACTTCCACTTCTGTGGCCAGTAGAAAATAAATAAACTTGTATTTGTGTGCCCAGTATTATCTACGCTTCAGTCCAACTGTGGCTAGTGTCTACGTTTTTTCTTTTTTTTCATGGCCCATTTTCCTCATATGTGCCAAGAAGCAGGATTAGAGAGATTAGTGCTGACTCTGTGCCCTCCACAACTAGCCAGAGGCAACCAGAATGTGCAGCACACTTTAACATGCACAAAAAACCAGCGATGCACCAATACCAGTATCAGGTATTGGTCCGATACTATGTGCGTGTACTCGTACTTGGTATTCATAAGTGTTCTGATACTACACAGCTTCATACCAATCTGAAAAACTAGAGCTGACAAAATTAGCACGTTAATGCAAAAAGATTAAGAATTTTGATCACTGGTTGTCCTGAAACAGTTTTTACTGGTGCTGTTATAAAAATACGAATTTGGCATTATCTCTGCATTTATTTTAGGCATGCCTTGTCACAGTGGTGAACCGAATCTACATAATCCATGTCAAATAGTGCCTGGTCTTATTTTTATTATTTAATTTTTGGCATCGATATTGTTTATGCTGTTATTGTAATCACTGTTACGACTGCGACATCCGGGCCAGTTTCCTTTTCCTCGTTTCATTTCTGGTCTTTTGTCTCTTTGCTCCTTTCTGTTTTACTCTCTTTTCCTTTTGTTCCCCCCATCAGGTTTGGTATTAATATGTTCATTTACAGCAGAGAAAAATAATTTAAAACACAAATAAAAAAAATGGTAATAATAAAAAGGATTTAAAGTATCAACAGCAGACATATGTACAAGATGCCTCCTTTGGCAGGCGAATCTGCCCGGCACAATTTGGCACACAGACCACCATTCTACATGACACTGGACAGGACAGGATTAAAAACAACTTAATCCACCAAAAAGCACCTTATCCTCCTTATTAATGAAGTTTCTGACAGTTTTCATGTCTTACATTTAGAGGATGGTTGCAGGATGACCCAAACAAACAAAACTAAATGCACCATGATATGTTAAAGGCCACAAACATGCCACTATACATCAATTAGGCATGTTATATTTTGAAAGTACACTTCTTTGCACTTGTCTGTGCCCTGCCACCAGCAGTTAATCCTCTGTACTTGAACGGAAACAACAACGAGTGACTGGCTTAATCAGATGTTATTTTACCTGTTAGAATAATCTCATTCAATGAGAGCTAAGAGGGTGCAAGATGAGGATTACAGTTTCCACTCTGGGCTGTGCACAAGCGCTCTGCAGCTCCATACGTCACCCCATGTCATCTGCATAATAACACCACATCATCTCATTTGAAAGAGTCCTTGAACTGTAAGACTTTATAAACAATGACTATCTAGTATCATTAGAAACTCAGTAAGGCAAGGGCAAGGTAGTTTATTTGTACAGCACATTTCATGTACAGGACAATTCAAAGAGCTTTACATAAAAAAAACATTACAGATATTAAGAAATAGTAAAAGGCAGCAACACATAGCAAGAATCACAATAAAGTCATAAATTACATTAAAATGATTAAAAGCAAAATAAATTAAAAAGTTAGCGTGCAGATTTCATGAGAAAAGAAATGTTTTTAACCTGGATTTAAAAATTTCTACATTTGGTGAAAGTTAAATCTCTACTGGCAGTTTGTTCCACTTGTTTGCAGCATAACAGCTAAAAGCTGCTTCTCCATGTTTAGTCTGGACTCTGGTCTGGACTGTGGTCTGGACTGTGGTCTGGACTCTGGTCCTGGACTGTGGGCTGGACTAGTCGACCAGAGTCTTTGGACCTAAGAACTCTGCTCGGTTTATATTCTCTGAAGTATTCTGGGCCGAAACCATTCTGGGGTTTGTAAAGTAAAGGGAGCAAACTGACAGAGTTCCCCAAACCTGCTATTTCCTCAGTTTGCTACCCTACGTTTGCTATGTTGCTGTTCTGGGTGTTAGTTGATAAGGTAAATATAGAATGTAAATGATAAAAGTATATTTGTACAATGAGCAAAATTTCAACCTGCAAGAAGATTAAAAAAAGACTTTAAAAAGATTTTATGTTAGAAAACTCTGTGAGGACTAGTTTTAAGTTTAGAAAAAGTCTGCTTTGTTCTCATATGTGACAACGTTAAAATGTTTTGCACCATTTTTTTCTTTATCAATCTCACACTACCAAAGCTGTTGGGTTTTTGAAGGTTTTAATTTAGTAAGTGAATTATTTTTACGTGGCTGCTGGCTGTGGTGCATGCATCTGCCCTCTGCTGTTCCCTTCCCTGCATCCCTCTTTATGAGGAAACGCTGCTTGCTCTGTCAGGTTGTTTAAATCCTGCCATGAGACAAACAGCTGAGTTCAGCTTCACCCTCTTTCTCTCAAGTTTTCTTTCCTCGTTGCTCTCTCTCTCTTCCCCCCTCCCCCTCGCGTTGCCTTTGTTTGCTTGCTTCTTTGCCTTGAAGGGTTACCACCCAACAACCTGCTTTGGTGGCTTGTGATTGGTGCTTTGCTGATAATGGGGCGGGCCAAGTTGCTCTTGTGCGAGCTTTACAAGTGGTGAGCCAGCTCTTGCTGTCAGGGAGCGTCCATTCTGTAGTGGAGGCGCAACCAGAATGTGTCTCTGTTTATCTCATCTGCCGCAGCAGCACAGGTCCAACATTTAACATTTAAAGGACATAAAAGAGCTTTCTTTTTTTTACTCATCTACAAGAGTTACAAGAAAAAGGAGTTGAAAGGATTTATATATCTGCTAAACCTGAGCTGTCCCTTCTGCTTCTCTTCTATTTCCTACTTCCTGTCCTTTGTTTTCGAGCAGCAGAATCTCTGACAGCACAGACAAAACAGACCATCACATCCGTAGCCTCTGAAGACTGCAGGAAAAACTCGTCAAAACCTGCAACCTTAATGCGACATAGCTGGACTTGTCATCTGTGGATCTGCAGTGCGTGAGCGTCCCAGGCTGACAGGGCCCCCACCACATTGTGTGTGCGTGTGTGAGGAGGCTAATGCCCGCGGTAGTGTGGCCAGAACCAGAGGAGGATGAGTCCGGCTGTGGAGGCTCAGGCCCAAGAGGCCATGGATGCAGAGCAAAAGGACAAACAGAAACAGAACCAGCTGCAAAACCAGCTGCAGCGCCAGCAGTGCTGCATTGAGAAAGGGGTGATGCTTGAGCCCTTCGTGCACCAGGTCGGGGGACATTCCTGCGTCCTGCGCTTTGGGGAGCAGACCATCTGCAAGCCCCTCATTGCCCGTGAACATCAGTTCTACAAGAGCCTGCCTGCTGCAATGAGGAAGTTTACCCCCCAGTACAGAGGTAAGAAAAACACATCCAACCTTTCCGGTGCCCGTTGTGTTTAGATGCATCTCTCCTCTTTTTTCTAATTTGTACGTTTGTAGAAGTCAGATGGGAATGTAACCCGTGCAGAACTTCTGTGTTTGTGTAGAGGTTTTATTTTGTTTTGTTTTGGTTTTTTTTTTTTTTTTTTTTTGTCAAATATGGGTTTTGAGATTTTTAGGAAACAAAATCTCCATCGCCTTCAGTAGTGTTGTTTTTAGGTGGCTGCCAGCAGATACTAGGTTGATCCACAAGAGGGTGCTGTAGCCACTGTGAGCTGAACTACAGTTAGTCCGTCCTGTTGTGTTGACCTGTTTGTAAAAGGCTGTTCTAATTCAGGTAAGTCTGCTGACCTGGGTCACTCTAACTTTTCCTGGCTAACTGATAACGTGCTAAAAAAAAAAAGATATCAGATGAGATTCTTCTCCAGAAATCCAAGAATCTCCAGATGATCACAACTTTATCCAAGTCCTCCCCATGCCTGTTTTTTTTTGTGACATTATCAAGCAGCGACTGCTGGACTTCTCAGACATGTCACCTCCTGCTGAGTTTGCTTCTGTACATCACCAGCACATTTTCCTGAACTCACGTTGTTTTTACTCGTTCTTTGGACCCTAAGAAGCCCACTGCCATTGTTTCCTTTGTGTCGCTCTGCAGATCTTCCTGTAAACATGACAGCTGACATAAATGTTTGCCCCTAAAATACCAAACTACAACCAAAACCTACAGGATGACAGAGTTAAAATCAATCCTTGCTGAACTATATTTTTTCTCAGTGTTTATTTTCACCATCTTTGCCTCTACTGCTGCTCCTAAGACACCATGAGGATGTTATGTATGATCCAAACACGTTGAGAAAGTGTGAAAATAAATGACTGCACTGCAGATCTGGGAGCTTTGAAAACTCTTGTGTGTGATGTTGGTTTGTGTTTTCTGTGTGTATTATTGCTGTCCATGTTGTGTATTTGCCAATAAATAAACATTCTGACTTGACTTTGGCAGTCGTTTGTGTCTTTCATGTTGTTGATGTATTTTTAGAGCCAGCCATTCCCATCAACTCCTGTCACTCATAGTTGTATTTGTGTTATTTAGACCCTTATTGCACTCTCAGTGCTAAAGATTATTACTGTAAAAAGATCACATTTTATCGGTGTGAAACAGATTTTCTGCTCCACGAAGCCTGTATTTAAAAAGTGTCTTTTTTCTGCGTCATGTTCTAGGTGTGGTCTCGGTAAGCTTTGAGGAGGATGAAGAAGGGAATCTTTGCCTAATCGCCTACCCCCTCCACAGTGACTCTGCAGCAGATCTAGAAAACAAGGACCACTCAACAGACTGTGAACCCAAGATGCTCCAGTGGGGTAAAATGTTGGCATCCTCACTGCTTGTGGACAGCGAAAACTACACCAAAGATGGTCGCAGCCGACAAACTCGCAAAGACAAGGAAAAGAGGTGAGATGGACGAAAATATCCTAAAATATGTTTCTTTTTATTCATTCTTTACAAAACAAAACAATTATTAATCTTTGCACTTGAAAATTGACAGTTTTTGCCATTTTTGCAGTCAATTTTCTGTTATGTATTTTAGTGATAATGATTATAGACAGTGAACACTGGTAAATGACATCCTCATCAATATCCCACTTTCTCCCAATCCTTCTGATACATTAGTAATACACGAGTAGTACACTACCAGTACACTACTACTGTTAGTAATACACTACCAGTATTTCCCATGAAATCCAATGGGAAAACTTTTGACTGGTGTACGTTTCAAACACGTGAATGAGAAGGAGCAGAAAAAGGCTTAATAATCTGCCCCTCTCACACAAATAATTAGCCTAATAATGAATAAAATTTATCAAATTAATTAAACTTAAACAGCTGCAGGCCAACATGCTGCTGATTTCCAACAAATATTTAATATTTTACGCTTCATTAATCATCCACACAGCAAAGAAAACACTCTTCAGTATATTTATTAACACATTTTAAACAGAAATATTTATCCAGATTGTTCAGTAAACCAGCTCCATACTCTGAAACATATCCTCCAACACTTTTGTTCTGAATCTTAGCTTTATAAATATCTCACATCATTTTAAATTATAAAGTCTTTGTCTTTTTTTTTTATCTTTTTTGTATATTGATTAATAAACATTTCCTATGAGCTTTGTACGTTAGCTTCCAGACACTGTAATCAACTAGATCAACAAGATCATCTAATTATTTTAGTCATAACTTAAAAAGCTTGTATACAAGTGAATTTTCTTCTTACAGGCATTTTGTGGTCGTTTTGTATACCATGATTTGTTAATAGCATCTTACTTGGCCAGTTTTACTGTTTTTTTCCCCGTACAGGTTTATCACTAACCTCATGAATCTATCTTAACATCGTTTACATAAACCTCATCCTAACTTTGATGGCCCGTTGTGTCCCTTACAAGTTTTCCTGTTATGACTTGTTTTATTTTAGTGATAATGATTATAGACTGTGAACACTAGTAAATAACATCCTCATCAATACAATAAGACTTTGATAATGATGTAGAATCTAAGAGGAATCTCTGTGTGTTACTCAGTGCCCACATGCTGCAGGATGACATGGAGCTGGAGTGGCTGCAGCAGGCCGAGGTGTCCCACTACAGACTGGAGCACAGTCACTGTAACGCTGTCCCGCAGCTCAAACACAACCCCTGGAGCCTCAAGTGTCACCAGCAGCACCTGCAGAGGATGAAGGAGAATGCAAAGCACCGAAATCAATACAGTATCCTTCACTGACTGAGAACTACTCTTCCTCTAAAATTCCCTCTTTGGTTTGTGCTCTGGCCGACATCTCTGAATATTTACATAGAGTTGATACGCATGCATGGTTATCAGTGGCTTTAGCTTGTACCTGAGACCTGTTACCTAATCCAGTGTCTAGCTATCAATTTCTCAGTGCTGTGGAGTCCTGTTTCACATTCACTCCCATCAGTTACATGATATTACTGACTTGATGTTGTAGTGATGATCATGTAAAAGTGAGTGTAATATGTTTGGAGAGAGCTTTTGTTTGTTTTAGTTCAGGTTTTAGTTGTCATCAGAGCATCCATCTTCCTTGACTCGGTGTCCCAGAATTTATTCTGTTAGAGAACCTAACCTGGCGGCACGCCGTGCCATGTGTGCTGGACCTGAAGATGGGCACACGGCAGCATGGAGACGACGCTTCAGAGGAGAAGAAAGCCATGCAGATCCGCAAGTGTCAGCAGAGCACGTCGGCCTCTATAGGAGTTCGCCTCTGCGGCATGCAGGTGCGCGTTGGAGCCGGAACAGCCCTCAGGGGAAACATGCTGCTTGCTTTTTGTCAATATTTTAGATACAGAAATCAATACTGCTCTCTTTTTTTCTCTTTATTGGGGGAAAACCTGTAAACAGTAGACAATAAACTGTTACGTCCAGAGAAATCCAGCTGCCAGCATCACATTAACTTTAACGTACAATTTTTTTGTCAGAATTAAAAATATTTTATTAATCCAAGAGGGAAATTGCTGCATTGCAGTGCTCCTTAAAACAATGACAATCAGTGAGAGAAAAGGAAATAGAAAATAGAGAAATAAGAGTGCGAGTGAAATTAGAATAAAGTGCTAAAATTAAAGGAAAATGACGCATAGTAAAATACAAAAAAGAAAAACAGAATATAAAATATAAATAAGACAACAAAGACATTAACAAATAGATAAATATTTACAATATTTACAGGAGATGGTTTATGGTGGTTATGTAGCTCTCTGCACTTTAAATCAGAGGCCCACAATCCTGCAGATCTTAATGTCTCCCTGCTGCAGCACACCTGATTCAAGTTAAACGGCTCTCTGAGAAGCGCTGCACAAGTCTGCTAATGATTTAATTGTTTCTTTACTGTCACAATGACTTAAAAGAGCCTAGAAAAATAAATAAATTGAAACATGTCTAAATTAACTCTAAAATACTTTATGTGGACAGGCTGCTGCAGGTGAACCTAAACTATGTTTTTCAACCTCTCTGCAGGTGTACCATTCTGACACAGGCCAGCTGATGTTTATGAACAAGTACCACGGCCGCAAACTGGCCCTGCCAGGTTTCAAGGAGGCTCTGTTCCAGTTCTTCCACAGCGGGCACCGCCTGCGCCGTGAACTGCTTTCCCCGGTGCTCAGCAGGCTCAGACAGATGCAAGCTGCCCTGGAAGCCTGCGAATCTTACCGCTTTTACTCCAGTTCCCTGCTCATCATCTACGATGGAGCCCCACACAGAAAACACACACGGCGACGCACAGAAGATGGCCTCTCTGAAGATGAGGAGGAGGAGGATGAAGACGAGGAAGTGGAAGCCGAACCCGAAACTGAGGAGGAGGGGGAAGATGAGGAGGAGGAGGAGGGTGAAGTGGCAGGTGCACTTGGCTTTCCACACAGCCCCTCCACGTCTAGCGATGGCAGCAATAGCTGCTCCAGCAGCAGCGCAAGCTCAAGTATCAGCCAGACTCGCTTGTCCCAACCAAACCCCCGTGGCCCCGTGGTGGATGTGAGAATGATAGACTTCGCCCACACCACATGCAGACATTACCGCGAGGACAGCGTGGTCCACGAGGGCCAGGACAGTGGCTACATATTTGGCCTCCAGAACCTGATCACATTCATCTCTGAGCTGGAGAACCACAGCACAGACTGAAAACTGCATAAAGCACATGTGTTCAAACACCGAGGCACGATAACACTCTCAAACAGGAGGAACAAAGGAGTAACAGAACATAGACGTGGAGAGAGGTTTCTTCTAACCTCCGCAAAATTGTAGCTGGCCTTTTAACAGGACCCTCTCCCTGTTCCTGCCATGGTGCTTTTCAATGTCACCATTGCGTATGTCGACCACCTGGATATGAAACACCATCTGTGTGAATGCTGCCCTGATTTACCCAGTATCATCGTCCTGTTTTAACCCTCATAACCATAATAAAGAAGGGTAGGCAGCAAATAAAAGCAGCTTGAAGTTTGAGAAAGAAGAATGTTTTCCTTGTGTCTGATTTTCCAAAGAAGTGTCACATAAACATGCACTGTAAGACACTCTGAAGACTGTTTAGACGATACAAGGCTATCAAAGGAAGCAGGAGTTGCACGAGGACAGATGATGGAAGAAAGATAAGCTCAACCCCCTTGCTTCTTCTTTTTTTCCTGTTCTGCCATCATTTTTCCCTTTTCATCTGCTATATTCATATGTCAGAGAGAAAATAGAGATATTTATTTATTTGACAGGTTTCATAAAATAAACTAAAATTTTTAAAAATGTGAATGGAAAGTAGAACATTCCATGTTATTAATGTTACAATAATGATATTAATATTGTTATTTGACATGTTTGGATACCTCTATCTTGTTTTTCTGTGTTGTCAACAGTTTGTTGGGGGGAAATTAAAACTGGTTTGTGGTAACTGCAGTGCCTGCTTTGATATTTGCTGGTGGTTTGTAAAGAAGTCATCAGAAGGGAAATATTTTCTGCCGGCTTTAAATTTGAGGAGTTTGATTGACAGACAGGGTGGGGGGGACATCAGCACAGAGAAAGTTAGCTGGGAGAAACTTCCTGTTTAGTGGTGAATGTTTTTGCTGCACGGGCTGCATGGTGTTGTGGTGGTTAGCACTGCAGCCTCACAGCAAAAAGGTCGCTGGTTTGAGCCTCGGCTGGGGGGAGCCTTTCTGTGTGGAGTTTGCTTGTTCTCTCTGGGTGGCTTCCTCCCACTGTCCAAGGACATGCATGTTGGGTTAACTGGTCACTTTAAATTCTCCCTAGGAGTGTGAGTGGTTGTCTGTTTGTGTTGGCCCTGCGATGGACTGGCCACCTGTCCATGGTGTACCCGGCCTCTCGACTGCTAGGAAATTTAACAAGCTTTAGCAAAAAACATCACACAGCTCTTCTAGTTCCAGTAGAGTCCTGCGTCTGCTTCACTAAGTAAGTTTTCACAGAGACCAGAGCAGCACGGTTACTAAACCAGAAATGCTGCACTTCAGAAGCAAAACAACCAGACAGAAAGACGAGGAAAGTAACTGGTTTTGTTGTTGCTGAGCGTTCCAGTGATGGCGGTGTTGAGTTCATCTAGCATGGCAGCCTCCCCACAAGCGCAACCAGACCAGGTTCACTCCCGACGTCTCCCTGACCCACTTTCTCATCTACCTGCTAGACAATAAAGGACACTAGAGCCCACAGCACGTTCAAATATAACAAAGTAAAAAACCCTCCTGTATGGAACACACACACTATAAAAATAATATCTCACACACATTTTAATATTTCTGTTTGGATATATAATAATAAAAGCAGGAAGTTCTGCTCGTCTCTCACAATGTTATCAGCATAAAACCAACAGCATCAACATGAGAATATGTTGTATTACTAACAGCCACATCATTACAGAAAATGTCCTTAAAAGAATTAATAGGTTAGTTCTGCTCAGATGTATTTATTATTTGAAATGGTTGTTTGTCTCTCTGTTGGCCCTGCGATGGACTGGCGACTGTTCAGGGTGTACCCTGCATCTCGCCTGCTAGTTGCTGGGATACGCTCCAGCCTCTTCCCGACCCTTAGAAAGTATAAGACGACTCAAATTCAATACAAGCAGGTGCACTAAGAAAAATAACTGATGCACATGCAGCACTGAGAAAGAGGCTTGCAGTAGAGAAAACCTGTGATGCTGTGTGGGACTGCTGCCAAGTCACAAGATCCCTTAAAACATGTCTGCAGCCTTGATTCCTTTATTAGTCTACAAGAATCTCCTGCTGCAAACAGAGACGGTTTATTGCAGCCAGAGGAGGATGACGGCACCCTGGGCAGCCTCAGCTAGTCGGGGTCATCTCCAACTGGTCTGAAGCAGATGGCAAGGAGGCGAGTCATTTGCTCTCAGAGTCAGCGAGACGAGCTGTTAAGCAGACAGAAAGCACAGGCCATTACCACTCTACCACTCTTCTGTCCCCTCTCTGGAATGTGCAGCACTGTTTGCACAGATCCATCTGACTCACTAATATCAAAGCAACCTGAGGTCAGACTTTTTTTCATATCAAGTCAACATTTGACATATGATGTTTGACATTTTAACACAGCGTAGTAACCTATGACTACTATCTATTATGAGTTGATTTTAAGGTCATAAATATGGTAATACATGACATATTCTGCCATGAACTAGGATCATCTTTGAAAAAATAATAAACTTCATCATATATTTTTAGAAGAATGACAATCTTTCTTTGAGATTCGTTATTTGAGATTATCTTTGGCTTATGAGAAAATCTGAGACGATAGTATTTAGATTCTCCAGTTATCTGAATTGTTCAGAAACTCAATGTAATATCACAATCTGCACCATAAACTGCTCTAAAAAATTGACATATGCATGCAATTCATACACCGTAAGCCATTCCTGCTCTACTGTACTCTGTTGTGTAATCCTTTTGCAGTTTAGTACAGTACAGTCCTAGGTCAAACCCTTATTGGCTGATCAGACAGACACTTTAATCCCTAAGTGTCTGGGTCAGAAGGCAGGTAAACACATATGGTGGTTGTTTTTCTTTTTCTATTTAAATTTAGTTTCAGAATGTATACAAGATAGAAAAGGAAAGACGCTGAGACAAAGCAACAGGCAACACTAAAATGGTTTTTACACACCACGGTATCAACCGTGGCATACGTACAGACAAACAATCATACAGAATCATTTTATAGCTTGAGTGTTTTTTATGCTTTATTTGGAGTTAGAGGTCAGCTGCTGTTAGCTGTGAAGCATGTTTGTTATGTGCTGTGCAAATTCTGTGGGATGTGGGCTCAATAGATGAGAGGATGGAGAGATGGAGCAGACAAGCTCCTCCATCCTTACTTTACTGGCATGGGTGGGGGTGGGGTTGGAGTATAACCGATGTTGCATAACAGCTTCAGGGTCAGTGGGCTGCTCTCAACCTTTAAAAAGATCTCATTCTGTCACTATATTGTCCGCTCTGTCTAGTTTGTGCATGCATACGTGCAGTACCTTAAACCACATGCATTTCATAGATTCACTGATTATCCATAAGATGGTTCTTGAGTTCCTCTGTTTTACACGTGTGCCTGTGCGTCATTGTAGTCCACTGCTTTGTGGTGGTTGCCACAGTTAAGTGGAGCACTTGCATAACTGTGGTTAAAATCACTATGGCAACAGCAGCCGGGAAAGAAACAGTGTCAGCTTTTTGGGGCATCAGTCACATCCCAGTTCATCAAAATATCAACACACCTGTCACTTCTGACTTTCATTATATAAGCTCCAAAATCTTACAAGCACTGAGTTGACCGTGCAATAAAATACTCACATTAAGACATGTTGGTACATTTTTTGTTGTTTTTATTATTGATATCCAGTAATCCCATATAAAAGCTTTGCAAAAGACGCCCAACACAAGCTGATATTTGACCCTCTTTGCTAAGATTATCTCAGACATTCATCTTTAAGCTGCTCCACGCTTTACATGATTGAATAACATGTAATAATAATAAAGTATTGTGTGTCTGTGGAGGACAGACAGGCTCCCCTAGCCTCTAGCATTCACCTCTTGGCTGTGCTCAGTTTGAAGGACTTGCCCTTGACTTTTACACAGACAGAGATATGGCACAGCACAGCAATGTTAGGAAAAACCCTGAACTCTCTATTTTGTCTGCCTGTTTGAATTCTTGGAAGTGTTTGTGCTTCATTCTTTATATAAATGCTATTTTTTATTACCTAAATCCCAGAGATTCCATGAAATCCTATTAAATCTTTTAATAAACCATGTATAACTCACCAACACACTCTTTAATATGCTTACAGATGAAGGATATAGTGTAAAATTTCACACAGATGTTCTTTTTTTAGGACTCCTAAGTATATTTGAACACATTCAGTTGTAGTCTGCAGGCCAAGTAATGAGTCTTGCATGTGATCCTTCGCATCATATGTCTCAATGCGCTCGTTCACTACCATCTGAGAATTGCTCCATTGTCCTTCACACAATTTGGCGTATAAGCAAGCATGCTGTTACCTCAGGCTGTGAAAACGGAACGGGGGCTGAAAGCAGCGAGCGCTGTAATGGCCAAAGTACACCCGTGCTGTTTATTTTTCCTTGTAGGACACACCACCAAATGGTCTTTGTGTTCAGTGTTTTATTTCAACATAAATGTTTTGACTCAGCAGATTTACCTGGATGCTTCACTTGATACATTTAAGATTTAAGTCTTGTTTGTGGGGTTCATATACAGCTTCACTCAACCAAAAGAAAACACACTTGTCTCCAAAATGCACAGCTTGGATTCATGATGATGTTAAGGCAGAGTTATCAGGAACATGGCCAAGCTGGTTTTGACGGGTGTTAAATTGAGCGTGCTTGATGGTGACAACCTCTGTGCTGGCAGTTATATAAATGGGTCTATAATGTAATAAAGGAGATGAAAGCTGGGAAGACAGAATAGATGAAGATGCGGACTGTCTCCTGGATATTTACACTGGGAAAAAAATCTTGCATGATCAAGATGATGACGGTTGTATGGATTAATCTCCCCCACCTGCATTAAAGTCTGTGTATGATTTGATTAGGCTTCAGCTTCCAGTGAGGAGTGTGTGTGTGTGTGTGTGCAACATGATGCACCTAAGTTATTTTTCAGGCCAGTTTGGAGATTAGACAGGTGTGCTTAACTCACAGGATTGTGATGATGTGACAGAGATACATGGAAGCGTATTGTTGCAGATAAATCCACAACACTCATATGAAGATGGACATGACAGCCACACATACTGTAAATAAACGCTGGCACAGTCACCCCCGTTACAGCGCTCATTTGCTGGCCTGATTGGACTGACTGGGGGTTTAGTTTATGATATAACACAAATGAATGAGTTACAAATGTGAAATAAAACTGTGCATCTAGTAGTGGTAGCAGCTCTTGGAGCTAAACGGTGACTAGACTAACATGCAGTTATTAAATCATACCCATCACCCAAACCTCACATCAAAATGTGTGACATATAGTATCTCACAGAAGTGAGTACACCCCTCGCATTTTTGCAAATATTTCATTATATCTTTTCATGGGAAAACACTACAGAAATTAAACTTTGATATATAGAACACCAAACTATAAAAAACTAAACTCTGATATTCTGTATGTCTAAGTTTAATTTCTATAGTGTTGTCCCATGAAAAGATATACTGAAACATTAGCACAAATGTGTAGGGTGTGTGCTCACTTCTGTGAGATACTGTAACTTCCCAGTGCAAAATGCTGCAGTCTAATAATAAAAAACTCCAAAAAATACACATTGAAGGTGTTATTTAATCTCATGATGTCAACATTCAACATCTCTCTTCTTATAGAAGCATTAACAGTACTCAGAACTTTTTCTAGTAGCTAAAAATTCATTTTCAGGCCATGGTGTGTTGCGTCCACACTGAGGTCTGAGATTCAGGTCCAATAAAGCAAATGAATTAAGCTGAAACTGTCAAATCAAATTAAATAAAAATTTATTTATTAAGCACTTTTTATACAACAAGTAGCATAAAGTGCTTTCCACGTCAAAAACTATTTTTGAAAGTTAAAAACACAAACCATCACACATTCGTTTATTACAGAACAACAACACATCCTCCTTGCCCTGTTTTACACACACACACACACACACACACACACACACACACACACACACACACACACACACACACTAAGCAGAGCCCATCCCCCACCCCCAGTCTAAACAGATGCTCTCTGAAGCAATATGTCGATAAAAATAACATAAACGGGTAAATGTCTTGGCACCAATGAACCAGGTGAAGAAATGATATCTCAGGAAACACCTGTAAAAATCACCTGAAAAGATCTGCAGTGACACAAATAAATAAATAAATAGAAAAACTTTTGTTAGGCTGATTTCACCACAAAGACCCTGCAGCTCCTGGTTTGTGTCTCACCAGCTGATTGAATCCTTGTTATCTCATCTAATTTTTTTCATGTTTTTTAACACGTGATTCTTTACCCTCAGCCCGTAAGAGTCTAGTGTTAGAAGTAAATAGGTACGGTTAGAATCTCATGGTAAGATAGTTACGAACATGATTAAAGTTTATGATTTGTTGCATGCCTTATGATTTCAATCATGTCGCTGCCCAACAAAAACATCAACCAAGGGATACATTACTGTCTCAGAATGTCTAACCTTGGATTTCTAAACCCCTTCATATGAAAAAATGTAAATATGACGTGGTTTCTAAAGAAACTGGGCTGGGATGATGTTATACATGATTCAGGCTTATTCCTGACACTTTTCATAGGTTTCAGTTTGCTTAAAGCCATGTGGTCACACATGGCAACACCCTGGAAATACACCGCATCATCATTTCTTACCAGTGACACAGTTACATAGTGGACATGTGACCAATATGAAGCATTATTACACATTAATGTTGAGATCAGACGTCACCTTAGCATTGCTGTTGTTTGGGATTGCTGTTTTATCATTCCCTTGTGTTTCCTTGCTTGTCTTCTCATGAATTTCCTCTTGTATGTAATGTCCTTTTGTTTAGATTTTGAACTGTTTGAACTCTTCTTTTGGTTTTTGAGGAACTTTGATCTTTGGACTTTAACTTTTTCTGGCAAGATGTGTTTGGGAACCTCTCCTCTGAGTCGTCACAGTTCAACATTCAAATATTTGCTTACATAACACTTAGCCCCTAGGAGAGGAATAGGTCATTACTTCATTCATAACGGAAGTAAATAAAAAATTCTGCAATCTGAATTTTTATTTGTTTCATTGTTTATTCAGCAAGGTCATTTCACAATTACACAACTGCACCAGAGTTCGCTAAGAGCTCATTTTCACCTGCAGTCCCTGGGCAGGTAAATAAATAACAGTAAATACAGGATAGAAAAAAAGGATGTTACATGAAACAGCTGACAAACTATTTAAAAACAAAAAACAGAATACAAAAAACAAGCATAAACATTCAGATAAAAACTACGCTAAACTCTATAAATACAACACAATATAGTTAAATAACACAAGGGTAAAAAATAGAAACTGTCCGAAGCATGAATAGTGAGTATAAATAATATTTCAAGGCCCTGCTTTAGTTATAGTGGCGTCTTTAAAAAGACCGAACCCTGAGTGTGATTCAACACTGCAAAATAAGTGAGCCAAGGCACTTAATTATGGTTACAGTTTTGTATTTCAGCCAAAGTTTAGGTCATTTTTTAAACAGTGCAAAGCTGCCAGACTCTCTGATAACAGTGAGAAGGGAATTCCACCTCCCCACCACTTCTACAGAAAACACAGATTTTCAGGGTTGTTCTCCAAAACTTTGGTATCCAGTCTCCCCTTGAGGATGTGCTGGTTTTCACCCGTACAGCTGTACCACTGTCAGGTTCGGGTTTAAAAACTTTTTACACAGTAAAAAGTTTCTAAAGTTATGAAGGTTATATTTTTTTAGAATATTACAGAGATGATATTCCCTTGGTTTTTTATCTGATGTTTTAAGAAGAGTTTTAGGGAGAACAGACTGGTTTGAGGCGGATCAGCCCTGCTTGGGACCAAAGTCTGCCTGTTTTACAACTTACCACCTGTTATGAGAATGCCCTGAGTTTTGTTTAGTATGGATATAATATTTAAGATATGGCACTAAAGTCAAGGTTCAGCTAATGATTGTGGGTATATAATTGGTTTTGCATGTAATTATTTAGTTCTCAATCAAAGTGATTACAAGAATAATGAAAAGTCAGAGAAGTAATGGTTATTACAGTTTAAACTGGTGGACTATAGAAATATATACTTGTAGGATATGTAGGGACAGTTAATATATTCAAATCTGGACTGATATTTCAATTAATTTGGAAATGGTGCTAAATTCTCTGCAAGTATATCTATAAATACATACAAAAAACAAAGTGATATTGTATATATACGGTTTTATCTGTTTAATCTGTATGCATTGTCTTCAATGCATACAGATTAAATGTTTTTTTAAATAAGTAAATATGAGAGAACATCTAGTATAACATCATGATGTAATACAAACTAGTTATTTTTGCATGAAGATAAAACCGTGTCATAACCTCGTTCCAATCTAAATCATTTAGCTCATCAAATCCCTGATCTCAACTCAGCTACACCCTATTAATACTTAAAGGTCACACATATAGCTATAAATACAATCAAACTGATTGTTTAGAAAACCATGAAATGTCAAGACAAGGCAAAGAATCTTGGACTGACTGTCTTGTCCCAGAAATTTCCAGAGAAATTGACAATAAATGCAAAAAAGGGAGGACAAGAATCGAGCCAAGATGTAATTAGAGTGTTACATAACTGCAGCAGTGACGCTGTCTACCAGGCACAGGGCCTTGAGCTGGCCCAAGGCTCCCGCTCTACCCACAGCATGCTGGTCCACCCTGTCAAACTTATTTACACTGACCTTTTAATTCCTGTAATGAGCCATAACAGGCACAAATTAACACTCTTTATTCAAGCTCATCCATGACGGTCAAACAAAGGAAGACGGCCTGAACTAACTGATCAGGTTGTGGGTGTTCGTGTGGCTTAGTATTACAGTGCCAGGGATCGGCTGGATTAGTTAAGGATTACAGCATTTTGGGCTTTAGAGGGAAATAGATAAATACTGTGAAAACATAAAATCCTCGTGAAACACTTCTTATTGTAAGTGGCTGCAAAAAAGAGCCTGTCCACAGTGTGACAAAGATGTGCCAGACATGGTGTTGTCTTATGAAACAAAACGCTCATAGTTCATCTCTTTCTTTCCAAGTGTCCTGCGATTCTCTTTACGCTCTGATATTGCTGCCATGTCCTACTTTCCATGATGACTCTGTCCCCAGTTGCAATGCATAAGCCACTCATTTTACATAAAGCATGTATGCTTGTTTTTACATTTTAAGTGCATGTGTGTGTTTTCAGCTGGCTAAAATTTGCCAACATTTTTCCCTCCATGTCCATCTATTCTCTGCTCAGAAAGCAGTCAGCAAACTGATGAACACTCAGATGCCTCCAGACATGAAGGGTGAACTTCATTATTTACATTCACTCAACTCTCCAAAAATAAAACTGGCTCATCTAGAACAAACCTAAATGAGCTGATGTGGTAGTAGCTGCAGCATCGATGTGTGTGTGTGTGTGTGTGTGTGTTCCTGTTCACATATTAGCCTCCCATCCCTCAGGCACACTGCTCATCCATGTCACCCTGCACAACATCACTATGTAAAGGCATATGTGTCTGGTTAAAAGTGTAGGTGAAAGTCAGTGTGGTGTGTAATTTCTTGTGAAAACGAGGCCAGAACACTAACATAATGTGACGTGGTTGTGACAGCAGCAGTCTGTGAGGGAAAAGCAAATTTTAATAACACTAAACAAGTTTGCTTTTGCTTCTCAAATCTTTAGAATAAATGGAGCATATGATTAACAGGCGAGTAGCATTACTTTTCATTGAGAAAAAAAAACTAAGTCTCTAATTTTAGTTTGATTTATGTAAGCCCTGTCTCATGATAATGATTAGAGCTACACTACAAGCAAGATTTAAGGCCTTGCTTTGAAGTAATAATATTCCTGACTATGCATTTTTTTTATAAAAAGTTCCTTGTTATGATTATTTCTTTAGTAAATATAGCAAAACATACTAAAGATGCAGAATAGTACAGTATATATAATAAATATTAGCTTTCACTTACTTTTATTCTCTTCAGATAAGAGCTCTGTATCATTTGCCCCACCTGAGAAGCTGAATCCACCTTTTCTCATTTTGCATCCATACTATCTGAAACAACGGCAACCTGGGCATGGCATTATTGGGATGCTTTTATAACACTATAGAAATGAAACTTTGATATACGGGACACCAAACTATAAAAACTAAACTTGGATATTCTGTATGTCAAAGTTTAATTTCTATAGTGTTGTCCCATGAAAACATATAAGGAAATATTAGCAAAAATGCAAAGGGTGTGTACTCACTTCTGTGAGATACTGTATATATAAGCCTTTGACTCAAAACCACATACATGGATCCTGGAATGCCAGAAGCTGTACAAGATCATATGTTTGTTTTTGAGCACACAAGCTTGAGGCATGATGTGTCCTCTGACTTTGCCTTATTCAAAATATAAAGGTTGTTATCTGCTTCTTTTCCATGGTTCGGGGTTCCATGTATTACATAAAGCACAGGTTACAGAAAGACACTGTCCACTACAGAGACACACAGATGTGCCTTTACTGCAGGGGTGTTAGCACAAAGCCACATCAGCACTTGTGCTTTATTTGCTGCTTTTTTGTTCAGTCTAAAAATATAAATCACATTTGGTTGCACTGGTACAGATCATTGCGTTGGGGGAATGATTGTACATTAAGCACAGCTGACTATCAGTTTCATTTCTAATTCCCTTATACAAACTACAATACTAAGAATAGTAGGATTCATATTCAGCACATCAAATTAGAATGAACCACAATTAACTGACATTGAAGACTGTTTGTTGGATCTCCAGCATAATAGACCATTGAAAATGCTGTGAAAAGCAGAGACTGGAAGGGAGCTGTGTGGTATTTCCATGTCCTCACCTCTGTGTTAGTGCTCTGCTCTGTGGTCATTATGTAACCACGTGAACAAGTGTCTCCTTATCTAAAGCAAGATGAGTGGCATTCCAACCTCTCCTTACTCTCTGTGTGTGATTTCCACGTAAAAACAAATCAAGTGATGGGTGACAGCAGGTCCAGGTTCAGTGCTAAGACTGTACATGTGACTGAAAGTTCAAGTGGTGGTTTTGTTGTTTTATTAGTACAAGTCAGAGGCAAAATGTGCCGCTGGCACTGTTCACCATTCACCAAAACTATCACTGACCAAATGATAAACACTCAGCTTCACTTCACTGCAGGACTGTAATTCAAATAAATCTGTTCAACATCATCCTTGCCATGCCAGTGCTATCAAAAAATGGAATCTTTACAAACTCACACATGCACACACACTCACCAGCCTGTCCAAGCGTCACCACTGAATCAACAGTGACCTCTAGTGGTGAAAACTGGTGCAACGCCATGAAACACATTATTTCAAAAGGCTCATATTAGTCTCACATATATTTTGAGCTTGTAAATCAGTGCTTACTAATTATTCCAGAGATTCTAGATGTAAATTAAGCTTTATCTGTCTGAGAAATTCATGTTAGTATATGTTTAGAAAAGAAGTGTCATTGTGGGCATCCAAATGAGAAATCAGTGTAAAACTTAATGCACAGAGTTCCCACATTGCCATTGTTGCACAAATTAAAGATAGCTGTTGGTCAACAGGGGCAGACCCAGAGGGGTTGCCTAGGCAACCCTTAATATCTGACTAGCCCCCAGGTGTCACCCCAAGAATAGACAATCGATTTCTAACAAATATTTAGTGAAAACTGACCTTTAACTGGGGAAACTTCACATGTCGAAGTGTTTGTGGGTGCAACATGTGAGAATGTACTTCTGTATATTATTGTACATCTACATTACCATGTTCTAGAATCTATACAGCATCATCCCACCAACTACCAATGGCAGGGGAGTCAAACTCTGGTCCAGGGCTGCTGTCCAGCAGGTTTTAGGTATTTTCCTGCTTCCAGTCACCAGACTAAAATGAATGGATCATTATGCAGAACTTGACAACAAGTTTTTAACTCAGACAAAGCAATGACACACTAATGTGTTCAGGAAAGCCTTATTATTCAAGACACATTTCAATACACATTGAATAGCCACTGAAGAGGATTGAAGGAGGGCGAATAAGACTACAGGAGGAGAATCAAGGACCAGCTGGGCAATAACAACTGCAGGCAGATGTGGCAGAGTATCCAGCATCTCACAAACATCCAGAACAACCGTAGGGCTGCTGAAGGAGACGCCATGCTGGCGAAAGAGATTAACCTCTTCTTGGTCCGTTGTGATGTGGACATGGGCCACAGCATCATACCACCTACAGCAAAGGTCCAACATGGCCTCAAGAAAGCCCAGAAGATTATCAGGGACACTTCCCCCACTGGCCATGCACTGTTTGAACTGTTGCCATCTGGCAGAAGATACAGGTCAACAAAACAAGGACAGATTCAGAAAAGCTTCTACCCAACAGCACAACCACACTCAGTTATACAGAAATATAACATACTGTAGCCTACATGTTATTAGTGCAATATAGCTGAAACATGGTGGATGGATGGATGGATGGATGGATGGATGGATGGATGGATGGATGGATGGATGGATGGATGGATGGATGGATAGATGGATGGATGGATGGATCAGTGAGTAAATGTTGAACATATTTCTTTTTGTTTAATACCATCAAACTATTTTTAACTTGAACTTGACAAAGAAATTTGATTTAAGCTAGTAGGTAGGTTAGCCCGTTGTAAGTCAGAGGTTTGACCCGCACATTTAGTTTAATAAAACCGAGGTACCATGACGAATTTAACATGAAGAAATGAATGAAGTAATGAAGTGGATGATATGAGGAAACACGTACAGGCCAACGATTTAACAGACATTGCAGAAACACATGTTAGAAGTTTATACATTTTTTATTATATCATGTAAAATATTCCAACTTAAAGTCATCCTTTATTTTTCTAATTATATAATGTATGTTTAAATATATGTACATCTGCATAACTCTAGAAAATATATTTAGAGATTTTATTAAAGTATTAACTTTAACTAATTAAGCACTCTCTTTTTAAGATGCACAACAGTTTAACAAGACGAACCTGGACAGATGCAGGACCTGCTGCTAAAATCTTTGCCATCCTTTCTGACAAAGACTGTGGTATTTACATATCAAGGAAATGGGTTTGTTTGTTTGTTTGTTTGTTTGTTTATTTTTTTGGATGCTGATTTCGTAGTTGTAGTTTCATCTTGAAGATAAAAAACATTTACATTGCAACTGAATGAACCGGCAATCATTAGTTATGTTTACATGGATAAATATTTAATCAGATACAGCGAGGACAAACCTGTCCAACCCGGACAGATGCAGGGAGGACAAACCTGTCCAACCCGGACAGATGCAGTGAGGACAAACCTGTCCAACCCGGACAGATGCAGGGAGGACAAACCTGTCCAACCCGGACAGATGCAGGGAGGACAAACCTGTCCAACCCGGACAGATGCAGGGAGGACAAACCTGTCCAACCCGGACAGATGCAGCGAGGACAAACCTGTCCAACCCGGACAGATGCAGGGAGGACAAACCTGTCCAACCCGGACAGATGCAGGGAGGACAAACCTGTCCAACCCGGACAGATGCAGGGAGGACAAACCTGTCCAACCTAGACAGATGTAGGACCTGCTGCAAAGATTTTCACCATCCTTTTAGATCGTGGCTGTGATATCTACAAATTAAGGGAAAGGGTTTCTTTTTCCTTTTTTTCTATTCTATTCTACAGTCATTTAGCAGACTTACATCTGAGAGTAAATATTTGTGATAGATATGTTTGATTTATTTCTTTTCTCTGCAGATTTTCCTCATTAGTTAATAAAACTCTGCTTATCCTACTGTTTCTTATGGTTTTCTTTTAGCTTTGACTGAAAACATTTAAAACCATTTCAGTGTTTCACTTTAGTTTGAAATTCCCACAACACAATGAAAGCGGGACACTAAAGAACAGACATTTTCAGTTATACGCAACTGCAACTATATTTATAACACAATTTAAAAATGCACTTTAAAAACAACAAAGTTGAACAAAGTGCTACAATGTGCACGTGACGTATGATCGGGCAGGTTTGAAGCACATGTGTGATATGCAAGAATCTATGTAATAAAGTTTAAGAAAAACATATTCAGATTAAACAACTTTTAATCAGTTGTTAGTGTTTACTAGTTTGGTGTAATAAACCAAACTGATATTAGGGTGAAATAACCCTTTGAACTATTAGAAGAGGGGAATTCTTTAGATTGAAGCTTCATGAGCAGTTTAGTTCAGTATTTTTATGCAACTTTTTTTATGCAACTTTTCCTTTAAGATCTTAACTTCTAATAAAGCTTCAAAAGTGTGAATTTTGAGAAAAGGGGGATTTTTGTAGCTGTTCCAGACATACAGTTGCAGTTTTGTAATTTTCCAGTAGATGGCACTGTCACAAAAACATTAGGGTCCTGAAAGTGTGGGTCCAAAACTGTGGGTCTGAATCTGCAGGTCTCCGGTCTGCAGACAGACACCTGCAGTAACATGAAAGAGTGATGCAGGGGTGGGAGGAGTCCTCAGTGGTGAAGGTGGCTTTCCTCACCACTGAACACCTGTACAGTTCAGTCAGGGGGAGGCAGGCTGTTCTGGTTACCTTATGGCTTGATTTATTAGCTGGGAGAGTTTTGTTTTGGTTGTAAGGGTGAGGAAGTTGAACCAGCATCAGATGGTATAGATGAGGGTGGATTCAATGAGTGATCCATAAACATAGGTTTAAAAGTCTTTGCTGAGGTTAGAAATTGTTAATTTTCTGAACAGACTGAAATGTCTATCTCTTTCCCAAGAATCTTTAGCACATGTTTCCACTAGCTGAGCATGGATTGGTGGTTAGATCAAGTGTTGAGTTTTCCTCTCTGGACCCACACCATAGATGGTCTTTGAGATATTAGCTCTGATGGGCTTTCAGCGAAGGGTTAGACCAGACTGTGGACCTCCTGCTTGGGAATCAGTTAGATGTGCTACCAGGGCCATGTAATCTGCATATGTGGAGTTAACCCTGGAGCCCAATGTGACAAATTTGATACATACAGTTTCTGAGGCATTTTGCATCACTTTATGGTAAAAACTACTCAAAATCCTGTTGAACACAATCTGATACTTGTCTTTTGCTCTGTAAAGCAGAAGATTACATTATAATAATTTTGGCATAGTAATAGATGGTAAATATTTTTAAAAATTACATTTTGCTAAAGGGCCAAATAAAGAATTTTAAAATTTTAAGAAATTGACCTTTCTTACCATGTTTTAATTGGTCAGATCTTAAAGGGTTAAATTTCTACCTGTTACAATGACAGTAAAGAATATTCTGATTCTGATATCTTTCACATAATCTTTTTAGTTCTGTAATTATAATCCAATTGTCTTCCAAGTTTGTCAGTCAGTCATTTAACTTCACACATCCTCATATAAACTTTGTTCATGCTTCAATACTGTATGATTATCTTTTTGTAATTTAATGCTTATTATTCTTTCTTGCTTTTTAATTCTTTTATACTTTATACTCTTACTGTGAAAATTCCCAAAACATTTTTCAAATTCCCTCTTCAAAATTTCTAGTTTCCAGAAAGTTTAGCCAAGATTATTCACCTACACCAAATTCAGTATTCGGGATTCACACAGATTTTAAATAAAAGTGGCATTTCTGTTGTTGTTAGATTGATATTACAGCTTTTTCTTATGAATATGAAGTAGAAAATGAAGAGAACAGAGGTTTGGCATCAGTTCATCCGTGGATGGATCTTATTCATACTTCTCCGTCAGAGGGAAGGGGTTGAACACGGCTAACTTGAGATCACGGCTCTGTCTGGGGCGCCCCCTGGAGGATGGGAGCGCTTTGCGTTTGCAGAGTGTTATTAAAATTATAACCCTTTAAAAGAAAATTGCGTTTTGTGGTCAGATTTAAATCAATTTGCTATCTTAAAGAAAGCATGGTGACAGATAGGGTGGCACGCGGCCTGTGGTGTGCATAGGGTCTCGTGAGTGTGTCTCAGAGTAGTGACGTGTGTCAACGGCTTGTCTGGTGACGTGTCTCTCCGCTCTCTCTTTCCCTCACGGAGCGGCTGATGGAGCCACACTGACTCCACTGCTCACTTAAACTGGTACCAGCTACACTGCAGGAGTCGGTCTACGGACACCATGGGGAGTACGTGTCCTTCTTTTCTACTAAACACGTTTCGGGGTGATATAAAATACCTGCTGTGTTTTTAATTTTCCAACAATACTGAACATACAACGCTCGTAGCGAAGCTACGTAGCTAACCTTGGGCAGGTTAGGTGGTATGTTGAGCTAGCTCACAAGTCTAAAGCTGGAATTGGTTTTGCTGTTATTAGTGAATGTTTAATTCATTTGTGTAATCGTTTAGCTGATATTAGTTAAGTTTGGAGTGTGTCCATTAATATACTCGTCAAAATCTGTGTTTTAACGATTTCCTCGTTTGTTTTGCGATTGCATGCTAAATAGCATCTCGCTAGTGTTAATATTAATCGCTAATGAATAACAACGTGTAATATTTATAACAAAGATATTTTGATTTCGTCTCACTTTTCTGACATTTCATTGAAATATTGAAACACTAACTGTTGTGTGAGATTAATCGAGTGTGTTTGAAATCACTTGTCAAAGTCAGTTTCTGTGATTGACAGCTGATCAACGCAGAGGCACCGCAACCGAAAACGATCAAAAAATGACAAGACAACGCATATGAGTGGCTTTTAGTCTTGCTCAGATGAATGTTTCTACATCTAATTGGCTTTTTCTGTTGACAAGCTTACCAGAACATCATGTTTAGCTTTGCTGGCAGCTGTTTAGCAGCTGGTTAGTGATGACGTAGCACCTACGTTTAACCTTTTTAGTAAAAACTCATGTTACTGATGCAGCAAAGGAGAGCTGTTCAGTTTAATGCCGTGTTATTTAGCTTTTTAACATGCTTATATTTTTTATGCAGTTAAATTTCTGGAGGTCATCAAGCCTTTCTGTGCAGTCCTGCCAGAGATTCAGAAACCAGAAAGAAAGGTAGGTTTTTTATTTTTAACGTGACCATATTTTTCTTCCTGGTACATATGGCTGGAAATGAATGACTGCTCATCTACTCTTTTATTTCTAACCTTGCAGATTCAATTTAGAGAAAAAGTACTATGGACTGCCATCACTCTGTTCATCTTTCTGGTGTGCTGCCAGGTTGGTATCCATTGTTGACTGACAACAAGCCTGCTTGTGCTACTCTTGGAAACAGTGTTTTACATCTCCTGTTCTTGTTGCTTCAGATTCCTCTGTTTGGCATCATGTCATCAGATTCAGCAGATCCCTTTTACTGGATGAGAGTAATCTTGGCTTCTAACAGAGGTACATGCACATATCAAATTTGATGTCACACACAGATATCAGTACTCTTTTTTATTTTCTGTGTAGCTCAGCAATGAAGGCAAACTACTGCTAGAATTCTTATCAAGAGCTCTATTATGTCATTATCTCATGCCAAAGGTCAACCGTTTTAAAGGTGTCATCACCTGGTCTTTTCATGCATCCACTGTCCTCTAAGTGTCTTTAAATATTTTGTAAAAAACTTATTTAAAAAAATCAAGCATAGAGCTTGTTCTGATGCTTTGCTCATACCACAACTTTGTCTCGTGAGAGTTCATGCAAGCTTTTGGCTAATGTTAATGAGGTGTGCACTGATTGGCCGCAGGGAGGCTAGAGTCGGAAGGGGAGCTGGCCTAGTGCATGCACGGTGCGTCCAACTCCAAAACATCAACAGCTTAGTGATGGTGAGCAAACCTGACCGAGCAGCAGCTTACGGAATTCAGCCATTTATGTTTGAACCAGGCTCCGAGCCTGAGAGTGAAGATACCAAGATGGTGGAAAGAGCACGTTTACATCAAAATGTTTACAAAGATTTACATGGCAGAGCACTTCACCCCACTAAAAAAAAGAAAACACAGGGCTCATTTGTACATTGCAGGGGGTTAAACTTTTAGGCTCGTCCCTTAGCATTGCAAAGCATGATGTTATATCATTATATCATTCCACACCTAAAGCATGACTTTAGGCGTGGAAGAGGGGCTGGCTTATTCAAATAGTCTCCTGTGATGATGAAATCCCAGGAGCAAATTAAAATCACGCGTTTGCGAGAGTTTACCCTTGTTGGCAGTTATGCTGTGAACAAAGGGCCCAGACGGAAAAACTCTTCAAAAGAGAGGCTTTCAGGGAAGCTAAGACTTCGGTCCAGCACCAGTACACGTGTTTTAATTTGCAAAAGTGCAATTTCCCGATGATTGCTCCTTTAAGAGATTTGAGATTTTGAGTTTCTTACTATTGTTGTTCTCTGCTTTGTTTACCAGGTACTTTGATGGAGCTCGGTATCTCACCCATCGTCACCTCAGGCCTCATCATGCAGCTGCTGGCTGGTGCCAAGATCATTGAGGTGGGAGACACTCCAAAGGACAGAGCTCTCTTCAATGGAGCTCAGAAATGTAGGTTTAACTTTCCTATTTCTGGAGCTTGTCACATAACTTTTGAAACCTTTTATTTTACTTTGGTACTTTGAAGTTGTTTGAAGCTGTTAACACTTGTGTCCAGCTGTGCAACAACTGTTCCTGCAAGATTTTCAAGTGCTTTGGTTTTTGCAGTGTTTGGAATGATCATCACCATCGGACAGGCTATTGTATATGTGATGACTGGCATGTATGGAGATCCTTCAGAGATGGGTGCTGGGATATGCTTGCTCATCATCATCCAGGTAAATGTGATATCACTGTTAAATTCCATCACATATTACAAATAGTGAAGCATTAATCAATGCTGTTAAACAGATTTTCTAGTTTTGTTGCATTTCTGTAGAATAGGTAAAGCATGATTTTGGAGGATTCCTTTTATTTCAGGAAGTAGATGTAGAATGAGGCTTCCACAGTTTAGACAAGCATTACTATAATTTGCACTCTGGACCTCATCGTTGTGCTGTGTCTCAAAACAAACCTGCCTTCGTTTTCAGCTTTTTGTTGCGGGTTTGATAGTCTTGCTGCTGGATGAGCTTTTACAGAAGGGCTATGGTCTTGGATCTGGTATTTCTCTCTTTATTGCCACCAATATCTGTGAAACCATCGTCTGGAAGGCTTTCAGCCCGACCACTGTCAACACTGGGAGAGGTATGAGCACTGGAAAACATTTTAACAAAAAATGAGACGCCACTCATCTATATTACCGTGACTAACCTTGTAAATCCTGTCCCTTTGTCCAGGTACGGAGTTTGAGGGGGCCATCATTGCTCTCTTCCATCTGCTAGCTACCCGTACAGATAAGGTGCGCGCTCTGAGAGAAGCCTTCTACAGGCAAAACCTTCCCAACCTCATGAACCTCATCGCCACTGTCTTTGTGTTTGCAGTGGTCATATACTTCCAGGTAAACTTAATAGTACTTTGTTCTACCTGCTTTTATTGTGCCAGAGGAATTTGGATTACCAGTGTTTTACTCAATATCTGTTAATTTTTCAGGGTTTCAGAGTAGACCTTCCCATCAAGTCAGCTCGTTACCGTGGTCAATACAATACCTACCCCATCAAACTGTTCTACACCTCCAACATCCCAATCATTCTGCAGTCTGCTCTGGTCTCCAATCTGTACGTCATTTCTCAGATGCTGTCAACACGTTTTAGTGGCAACTTCCTGGTCAATCTTCTGGGCACCTGGTCGGTATGTATTTTATGGGTGTCTTTTAAACATTCCTATCAAGTACATTTAGGCCACACAGGGAGCGTCCTCTTGTAGATGAGTTTATCTCACTTATAAGATCTTTGTGTCCAGGACACTACAAGTGGAGGACCAGCTCGTGCCTACCCAGTGGGCGGTCTGTGCTACTACCTTTCTCCTCCTGAGTCATTTGGTTCTGTTCTGGATGACCCAGTTCACGCCGTCATCTACATCGTCTTCATGCTTGGCTCCTGCGCCTTCTTCTCAAAGACCTGGATTGAGGTCTCAGGATCTTCTGCCAAAGATGTAAGTGTGTGTTTGTGCATTTGTGTACAGTGAGATCTTCATCATAGTCTGTTATTTGAAAAAGTTTGCTGAACTCATGTTGCGTGTTTAAGGTGGCGAAGCAGCTGAAGGAGCAGCAGATGGTAATGAGAGGACACAGAGAGACCTCCATGGTGCATGAACTTAACAGGTACAATGCAAATGTTGAAATAGTCTCAGGATTCATGTTTGGAACTTGCACCATCAAATAAAATTCAGTTTTATGTAACATGTGTTTGTGATTGGTTTTGCAGGTACATCCCCACAGCGGCTGCCTTTGGAGGGCTCTGTATAGGAGGGCTGTCTGTCATGGCAGACTTCCTTGGTGCCATTGGATCGGGTACAGGAATCCTCTTGGCTGTGACCATCATCTACCAGTACTTTGAGATCTTTGTTAAAGAGCAAAGTGAAGTTGGCAGTATGGGAGCACTGCTCTTCTAATTGGATTTAAATTAAAAAAGCCAATCTTCTGACACACATCGGACACAAACAATCCACCCCCCTTTTTTTTTTATTATTATTATTTTTATTTTGGCTATTTGGTCAATCAGTGTAATTTGCAGCTGGAATATGTAATTGTACTCCACCACCTTTGTTCGCCACCAACCTGCTCTCACTTGAGGAAACTACTTTGGTTATTTGCAGGGTTGTGCTTAGTATTGAGTCTCTTCAATCCTTTTATTCCAGTAGCAGTTACCCATCTCTGTAGGCTCCCTAAATCCCCCACTGATTGTTGCATCAGCTGAAGAATGCTTAAAAGCACATAAGTGTAAGGGGCTGTCTTTGACTTACCTCAGGCATTTTTCTTTGTAGCATGTTCAAGGAACACTAAGACAGCAGCAGTATGTTGATGCTCCTCTCAAGCTGAAAGCACCGTGCCTGGACATTGGGGGGGATGTGATAGAAAGCCATGTCATGTTCATTGCCTAGCAAGCATGCCTGAGGTTTCTAAGGACCTAGAGTAGGATGTGAAAAGCATAAATGAAATATGCTTGTACTCCTGATAACGTTCTGGTAATCTCAGACTAACTGCAGGTGGTTCTCATTGACCTTTATTTTCATTTTAAATCGTGGTCTACGTTTATATTCACCCTGGTCTTACGCAGGGCAGAGCGTTTGTCTCTGGGCCCTCAAAGGAAAGTATTTTTTCTGTGTTGTCATGCTGTTTTATTCCTAGACTGAATTGCTGCACAAAACTGCCGAGATGGTCGGGAAAAGGGTGGGTTTGATAGGGCTGAAAAAGGGGTTTCGGTTTTTGTTTTTACTTTATGTAACAGACATATTGTGTTATTAAAAAAAAAAAAAGAATTTGTTTTCCAAGACGTGTGAAAGTTTTTTCATTCTTATCTTATTGGTTGCTGGCAACTGTATGAAAAGGTAGGAAAAATCTTTTTGGGTTTGATGAAAAACTGTTCCATGATGCTATAGCAATCAGTGAAAGGCAATAAGACAATTAACTAGCACCACCAGCTTTAATTTCCTTAACTAAGCTCTTAAACATGTCAACACTGGGAGATAACTTACTATATTGTCTTGTGAGAAGCTAAATGGACCCAAAACTGGTTCCATGCTCATTTAGAGTATATAAGAAGCAACCAGGTGCTGCTAATCAATAGAATTTGATTAAACTAATCATCGATGTGCACCTCTAAATACAGAAGTTAGGGCAGTTTGCTAGTTTGGAGCCTTCAAGTATGTTAACACAATGCCAAGGAGGAAAGACATCAGTAATGGCGTTAGAGATGGAGGGTTAAAAGTTTTTTCCAAACTGGAGTCCATTAGTTGAAAATACAGTATATGCTACAGCTGTCAGTCTTCCCAGGAGCAGATGTCCTGACCAGGTGATCTTCAGGTCAGGTTATGCAATGCTCAGAGGAGAAAAAATAAAAAACTACACGTCATACTCTAGAGACCTCAGCATGTTAAATGTGTATTATTAGTTGAATTATTGTTTACAAATAGAAACGCAAAAGTTTGGAAGTTTTGCCAGGAGAAAGCATCTTTTCTCCAACAAGAACATAGCAGCAAGGCTTAGGTTGGCAAATGCTGACTAAACAAGAGTTTTAGTACAAAACTGGCAGGAACTTTGGAAACTACAATAAATACCCAAAATATCAATGAACGGAGACATGGAGAATCTCCCCACAGCGTTGTGACTGATAATGTCACACACAAACACTTTAAGTCATTGCTTCTAAAGGTGTTTAAACAAGTGGCTGCAAAACGAGAAATTTGTTTTGTTTTTGTCAGTGATCTAAGTTTGTAATTAACCAAATTTTAAGACCTGGGTTTTTCTCTAACACTGTACTGATTTGTAAAATCTTACAATTAAGAAAGGGTGTAAAAAGCCTGAGCTGTTCACCCAATTTTGAAACAATGTCTGAAGGTTCCCAGAAGGTTATTTATGGGAACATTGTGGAGGTTCTTGAAAAAGAAGTTTCAAAAACATTTAATGTTTCCTTAGGAATGAATATGTGCTTGCATTAAAATTTAAACGATTCCCAAATGTGTAAATTCATGCACTTCCACTATTTATAAGATTGCAAAAAAGATAGAGAGAAAAACAAACACACATACACACACGTACACGCTATTTCGTTTCATTTAAGGAAGTGACATCATCGTTGTGCGCCGGCATGTGGACAGGTCACAGAGAGGCTGTGGGACGCCGGGCACACTGTCAAATGAAATCTTTGGAGTCTTTGAATCGTCTGTCTTACGCTGGTCATTATCACGGAGGTCGAGGCCTGGCGGGCGTTAGACACACCAGCTGACATGTCGTACTGCAAGCAAGACGGTAGTTTTAATCCTATTTTAACTCGTTTTCCCTCCATGTCTTGGCAATGTCAGGGTGCAAACCGGCTAGGCTAACACCTACAAACATCCCATTACCAAGGTTTTCTGGTAGCTAGCTAAGGCGTACGGGGGAACGGCAAGTCTCTGGTTGTTAAGTGGATTTAATCTTTTTGTTTTGTTTTTTTTAACGCCCTGATGTTTTATGAGTTAAAGTCCTAATTTCTTCAGTAACAAACGCGAGTTAAATGACTAGTAGTAATCCTGTGGTTTATTCAAGTTAAAGTAGCAGTATGGCCCGAGAAGGAGTCATGATAAGCCAATTTAACAGCAGCCGCTAACATCCCTCAAGGTAGATTTTTCAACTTCATAAGCTCACTTAATCACTATCATTAATGCTCTCCATTTCTTTGTCACCTAAGGTAAGGATCGTGTCATTTTTGTGACCAAAGAAGACCACGAGACACCCAGCAATGCAGAGTTGGTCGCAGATGACCCCGATGATCCTTATGAGGAGCAGGGTTAGTATTCTGGGTAGATCCTGTCTCCAAACACTTAACTTTTTTAGAATTGTAATGTGTACTTTTTAATATATATTTTTTCAGGATTGGAAACGATGATACTGTTTTTTATTCAATTTAGTTTATGAAACAGCAGCTGATTGCTGCTGTATCCCATTTTCTCTAATACAAATGAAGCGCACCTGTTACTTTTATTTGCTTTCATATCACACATGATGGGTTTCCAACTTGTAAACATCTAATTTTTTTCTCCAGTAATGCAATTTATCCCTTTCCAGGCATGAGATGCTCAATTGTTAAATGTTATCCATTCATTCAGACATTGCTTGATTTTAACTTTTTACAGTTCATTAGTTGAGGTGTAAAACTAAAGTATTTATAGAAATACTCGTATTACTACAACAATTCATATTAGCAAGCTAACAGTAGTTGTGTAAAACGTAGTGGCACTGGAACTCTTTTTAGAGTTGCTGCTTTCTCATAATGTGCTCTATTCTCATATCAACACTTAGCATTTGTTAAACATAAGGTGGATTTGAGCAGTTAAATACTATTTTTTTTATTAAAGCTTTATTAAGTTGTAAATGTTTTTATAAATACTTTTAAACATGCTATTTATTCAATCATTTTATTAAATATTTCGTTAATAATACATTGTGTTCTGTTCCCCTGAGCCCCATTTCTTCTCTGTACTTTCATTTGTTACTCATGTGCATTGAAGGAAAATGGTCTTTGTTGTAATTGGAGATGACCCTAATAACACCATCATGATAGACAGAAATCTTTGATATGAGATGACCAAAACTGACAAATGGCATCTGGTTTTCCATAGGCCTGATCCTGCCTAATGGAGAAATAAACTGGAACTGCCCGTGTCTGGGTGGCATGGCCAGCGGACCCTGTGGCTCTCAGTTCAAGGAGGCCTTCTCCTGCTTCCACTACAGCAAGGAAGAGGTGAAGGGCTCTGAGTGCATCAACCAGTTCCGTGGCATGCAAGAATGCATGCAGAAGTACCCCGAGCTCTATCCTCAGGAAGAAGATAAAGAAAGCTCCCCAGAGGCAGAATCTAAATCTGGCTCTGCTTCTGCTGACAGCTCTGCCTTATTGTCCAAGAATGACTCTATACCATCCACTTCAGCGGCTTCATCTGACAGCATGTCCTCTACAAACAGCCCGTCTGCCAGCTAGAGCCAGCCTGCACATCATCAGGGACTCTCCATGAGCACCTCCGATTGGCCGGCTGGAGCCTCGGAGATGGCTTACTGACACATCTCTGACACTTACTGGAAACATTTCCATGGTAACTGAGGTAGACCAGCAGAAATTGTAGCAAATGGTAAAAAATATATGCTACTGTGATTTCTGAGCTCTTCAAAATTGATTAGTAATCTGATTACTGAGAGTGAGCGAAGCTGTTTACTGCAGGGAGATGTGCTGAAAGATTCACAATATGGTAAAAGAAGTTAATTCGCTGTGCAGTAACTTTTCAGTATGAGTTCTTCTGTTGGCTGGTCAGAAGGGTGATTTAAAAACTGATTTAGAACTACTATCAAACACTTGACAAATTCAAGCTGATATCTTTTGAGATGAGCAATGTTCATCTTTTGTTTTTACTTCAGTAAGAGACCCTTATAATTCTGTCTTCGACTTTATTTTCAGCACTTAAAAGACCAAAACATTTAGCAAGAGAGCAGGGCTGCTCTTCAAACCGCATTTTACATGTTCAAATGTTTGTAACTGTGCTCGTTGTCACGTGGAAACTTGAAGGTCTCCATCTGGCATTGTGGAAACAACAGCCGTTAACGGTCTTTAATTTAAATGTGACTGCATAAATGTTTATTGTCTCAAGACTGTCTGGAGTTGTCAGTTGTCCTGTGGTTATTCAAGCTCTCTGTGTCATTCAGGCTTTAAAGGTGTGAAAGTGTTTTCACAAAAATGTCCAGATTAAACCATTTGTCTAACAGTTTTTATCGTTTTTCTGCTTGTATGAAAACATAGAACATCCCTCATATTAATATATAATTAATACATTTATTAGTCTACGAGAGAGAGATGGCAGGAGGAGGGTGATGAGCAACAAAAGGTCATGTGCAGACTGTAACCAGGCGACATTGTGTCAAAGCCTACACCCTATTACTAATATTTAATAAGAACTTGTTTTAAACGGTGAAACGACTCCCTTTATTGCTTTTACGCTGTTCCTACAGAAATTTTAAAACATTGCAGCCATATCTGATATGATGGAAGTAGGTAGGTACAAGACGTCAGAAAGTAAATAGCCACATTTTATCCAGTATTTTGTGTTGCACACCAACACGTTACAGCTTTTCTTGTCTTTTGGGACCTAACCTGACAAGTTTGACTTTTTAGTCATTCCCACATTCCTGACAGGTTTTTTCAGTCCTTTTTGGAACTGTCCACTAATGCATCTGGTTAAATCCTCTTTGCTATTTCAGATCATGGGCACCCATTCCTTAGCCCATCTGATATTAACAAAGCTAGTCGAGGTGTCCATGGCACTGCTACGCTCTGCATAGTGACCAACAAACGGCCTGTTCCGGGATCCTCTGGGCCAGCGAGCAGGTATTGCATACCTGCATAAGAAGAAGAAAAGTAAGAAATAGGGAAAAAAAATTCAACTGTAAATGGTTTTAATCTAGTAACAGTTTCTTTTTTTGTTATAATTTCCTTTTTATTTATGTGTTAGTAGTTAAGTATGCTTGGATACTCAAGAGTCTTGGTGCATGTCTTACCTGGGTTTAGGATAGGGCAGGTGCAGCCACGGCTGGTCCAGGACAGAGGGTAGATGCTAATGGTCCCCAAGTGCAACGCCACCTGGCCTGATCGGAGCACCTTGCGGACTTTGATCTGCACTTCTGCGTGACTTCCTTTGTCATGAGCAGAAAGCACACTCGCCCTCATCACTGTTGTGAAGATGAAGAACACTGAGATGGCACTTGGAGCAAACTCACATTGTAGATCACAGTTAAAGGATTTTTTACACTTAGAATGAAAAACTTTATTTCTCACCATAGTCATGTCTGTTCTTACACAGGTCAGACACACTCCTTAGCTTTTTCTCCTTACACTTGCACTTCCCTGTGTACAGATGTTCCATTATGATGAGATTTACTGTTATCTCTATATTGTAGGAAACGCTAAGCTTCACTGTGCAAATAAAAACAATCACCTGTATAATGCAGAGCAGAGACTGCTAGCTCCTTTGACCACTGTACCTCCTCTTCAATAGTGGACAGATGATCCACATCTGGTATTTTTCCACCAATGGGCACATTTAACACTTGGTTATTTGTGTAGCTGCAAATGTAGAATGAGGTATGTGACAACTACTATTAACTAACATGCACATAGGTTTAGCCACTTAAGTTTTTTTTTTTTTTTTTTTTTTGCAGAATGTGGCCACAGATTAAATGTATTCTCTACCTGTCATGACAATGCCCAGTGGCTGGATCACAGCTGTGTGGGCAGTCACAGGGTTTGCAGCCCTCTTCTCCAAATTCCCAGTAGCCCGGCAGGCAGTGGCTGCAGCTTGTGCCTCCTATTCCAGATTTACAGTGGCACTGGCCACTCTTTGGGTGGCACCAGGGTCCATCTTCTCCAGGAGCTGGAGGCAAAGAGCCCTGAGGATCACACCAGCAGCCTAAAAGACAAAGGCACGGGTTTGTAATCTCCACAAACAGTTAAGCCTTTCATTAATCATCAAAATAAAGAGTTAAAGGAACACCAGCAGATGTGGGGCCATTATATTTCTACATTCTTTCTTCTGGTATGATTCTTACGTGTGCAGGCATGGGGGGATTTGAGGGGCAGGGATGGGTGGCGATGGTAGCCGTAGCGACAGCGCTGGCACCTGCGCCCGATGGTGTTATGTTGACAGTTGTCACAGACGCCACCGCTGGTTCTGTTGGAGGAAAGCCACGCCCGCTGAGAGAAGTGGCAGCTATCTGCGTGGTTGTGGCACTCACACTCTAGAGAGGGAGACAGTAAGACCTTACTGCTTAACTGCCTGTTGGATTTGCAGATAAAAGTTAATACCAATTAATACTTTTTTAGGTGCATTTTTATTGAATATACAGTTCTGTAACTAGATGTCATTTGTTCATTTAACTGACCTTCACTTCACCTGTGCCTTCTCTGCTTTACTCCAGTGTGCTTTTCTTTGCTGCTGTATGCTGGGAAAGCAGCATCGAAGGCAGCAACACCAACAGACAGAACAAACTGATGGCTCATGCATAGGCTGCAAACTGGACAATTTTGAAACTGTGGTGGAGAGGAGGTATCCAACCTGGTATCCATCATGGATAACCCTAACCATCCCCTCCACCACACACTCATTAGACAGCGGAGCTCCTTCTCTAACAGACTTAAACACCTCTGCTGTCATACGGACACGCAGGAAATTTGTCAACACATTTTTTAATGATCCACCTCTGACAGACAGGAAAGAGCCTGGATAGACAATGAGCTTTACCTGCTGTCTTTAACATTTGTTTTCAACTGCTCTTTATATTCACTGCTATTTTATTTTATTCTAATTTGGATTTTGCACATTGTTTTTGCACATCCACCTGGTCCACCTGCACTATTCCTAAACTTTATGGAAACTATTAGATCTTAAAATCTTAAAATATCTTTCTTCACTCTGTGCCTGCTATCGCTGACTGGGCTGGGAGTGTTACAAGGAAAGAAGTCCCTCTGACATGCTCCAGAGTTTCAGGTGTGTGCATATTGCTGAGGAAACCAGTCAAGTGCAGCAAATCTGTGATTGCAGCTGATGAAACATGAACAACTGATTAAGAAGAGGCAGCAGTAAAGCAACCAGTGGCAAAGGTTTTTTTTTTTGAGTAAACCCAACTAGGTTTT
This sequence comes from Melanotaenia boesemani, assembly GCF_017639745.1. Lineage (NCBI taxonomy): Eukaryota > Metazoa > Chordata > Actinopteri > Atheriniformes > Melanotaeniidae > Melanotaenia > Melanotaenia boesemani. The sequence continues at coordinate 37,737,362 of NC_055684.1, forward strand.
TTGTAACCTAAATTAAGTGGGTAAATCAACATTTAACAAAGTTAAAATAGACTTCAAATACCCCTTTAAAATCATCTTATTTAAGAACAAGCAAACATTTCCATTCAACATTTTAAATACTGAAGTAACAAGAATGTCCAATAAATGCCCACAACCTGAATGTCAGTGTATTCATATCCAGTAAAGAAAATATACATGCACAAACCATACACACTAATACACACAAACACTCAAATAAACACTATAGAATCATGTTTCTAAACTTCTATTTGGTACTAATGTTTTCATAGTATCATCATGGTGAGATGAGACTATTCCCAAGACTTGAACAATTTTACCATGACAAACTTGTAGTAGAGGTTTTTACAGGGCAAATATGTGCTTACAAGTTTATTATATTAATGTTCGTAAAATACTGCTAATATTAAATAAACCTCGATCTAACATGTGAGTGCCACCCCACAAGGACACGGTTTTTGACCCTTTGCCCTGTGTATCATATCTGATACATATAGTTTCTGAGACCTTTTGCATCACTTTATGGTAAAAACTCAAAACCCTGTTGAACACAATCTGATACTTGTCTTCTGCCCCCTGGTGGGCACCATTTTTGTTAATTACTTATTTTACATTTTGTTAACTGGCCACAAAAGACTTCAAATGAAAAAAATTACAATTTCTCTCCATTTTTTTTCTTCGGTCAGCTTTAAAGGGTTAATTGCATTGACACACAGCAGTCCCAAGGCTGAAATGCCTAGCCATGGTGTTGACTGGTTAATTAACAAGGTTAAAAATAGAACACCGTTAACTTTAAAGCTTTACACTATTAATCATTTGTAAGATGTATGTCTTTAAATCAATTTAGGCACCATCTTGGATCATCCCTCCATACTTTCCAGCTTCAATCCTCTTCACACATCAAGCTGTGCAGTCCTGTTATCGATCACTTACTCTGACATGGGTTATGCTGACCACTGCTGCCATTGGCAGGCCTCCAGGGACGATCATTGTAGAGCGGGGAGCACTTCTCACAGTGATCCCCATCTGTGTGGTGGGTACACAGACACCTTCCAAACACCTGGAAGACACATCTGGGGTTGCTCAGTCACTTGACCGACATTAAAACATGTTAAAGACATCTGCTGTCTTCAGACACTCGTAAACCACATTCAGGGAGGTGGTGGAAAATGTAAATCAAACTGTTTAAGGCCCTTTAGCTGGGAGTTTTTTCACATCACATTCCGTTATAGAACAAAGGCCATTAAAACAGCCAAAACACACAGGTTTTTAGCCTTTTCTTTTACAAATGCAGGACATGTTGCTTACCATGTTACTGTCCTGTGTTTTTCCTTGACTGCTGTTGTATGGTACACAATATTCAGCATGGCCATGACACAGGCAGGTTCCTCTTGCCAGTAATGAATAAACAGCATATGGTGCTGAAGGGGAGCTTTCTGTACTGGGTGTGGGGGTCAGAGGTGAGGCTGTAGGGCTTGTCGTCTCTGCTGAATAGTGTCCAGAACAAGTGTGAGCTTTTAACAGTGTGATGCGGAGATTTGTGATGGTCAGGAGGACGAGGGCCTCTGGGCTGTAGGGGTCCAGTGTTACAGTGCTACTGGGGTCTAGAGTGCGTAATATTACCTGGAGTAGAAGGAGAAATATAGCAGTGAACAGCACTGATTCTATATTTTGGTAATACATTATATTTTTGGGCATACTGTCTTACCTCCCCTCCACTGCAAGGATGACCGTTCGAGTAACGGGATGTACAGAAGGAGCCCTGCTGAGTTAAGTCATCCGGCAAACCAAATTCCACACTACAGTTATGTGCAAAGACCTTGAGAACTTCCCAGGTTTTTCCAAAGTCAGTTGAACGTTCAATAGCCATAGCAGCAGGCCGGGGTGATCTGAACACCAAAACCACATGAGACAGACAGAACTGTGTTTCCAGATCCAGCTGTATCTCATCCTGTGGTTCCAGCATGCTGGTATCTCCACTTGATGTCCACCAGGTATCCGGATGCAAGAACGGATCATCAGTCATGAGAGCAGGTGAGTGAATGTCTTCTTGACAGGGATTTGGAGTTGCAGAAGAATAAGGACATAAGCGTTGGTGGAGGGTGCTGTTCCCACAGCAGTTTGACAGGGTTAGGAGCGTCCTGCCACTTGCTAGGTTCCCTATTGGGGGACTACATGCACGTTCCACACATCTAGAAACTGTTAGAGGAGCTGAGAGTCAATGAAAGGACAAAGTAACATACTGTCATGAAGTGTACATATGATAGGAAATTTCATATGTGGAGACAAAAAGACATTCGCAAAAGAACAAGCACTTTTCAGCACTGACATCATGGACAGAACCAAAAATCCCCTCATTGTGTTTTCCATGAATAATTAATCTGCGTCACCATTGTGCCACTGCTGATGCTGTCACAGAATCCAGCCCTTTCACCCACTGGACAGCATTTGTTACTCAGGTTACAAGTAATGGAAAGACACGAAATTTATCAGCAAAAATTATGACATCCATCTTATAGAAAAGTGATTAATTTTGCTCCATAATATAGTAGAATAAAGAATGTAACATTATCAAATTGACGCACTTGCTTCAGATTAACAGCAGCAACACCACCTCACCTGCTCCGCTCCGTGTCCCAAATAAAACAAGCCAACCGAGCACCACCAGCATCCGCTGTCGACTTGTCCCAAGCACATTACCCACTCCCATCCTGGTTCCTGTCGAGTTCACATACACTGTGCGATAAACGCCTTCCTGCAAAGACGGGTCCCCGCATTATGCGTAACTTATTTAACAGACATTTCTCAGTCAATTACGCAATGCGCAAAGGGTCCAGACGAATCCAGTACATTTTTTCTAACGTCCTCTCAAGAATAATGTTGGCAACTGCAGCTCAAATCATCCTCTGGGACCTGCAGGGCACCTCACCCGCTTAGGAGTGCTGTGCGTCGCAGGTGCAGGAAAAGATTTGTCGTTGGTTAAAAACGCTTTACATTTGACAACGTTTTAAAAATAACTTCACGCCATTTTTTTGCATTGGATCTATATCCACCACATTCCATTTTGTTCTATGAAATCAAGTCACTTTTTATGCTGGAAGCCGAGATCAGTGCTTTCCTGCTTTGTCCATCGCTCTCCGCGTTTACGCACAACATCGGAGTTCGCGCTATTTATACACGGGCCACCTCCGCCCAAAAACTCCCCCTCTACCCAGATCCCAAAACGGATGCTGTGCTGTAGCTAACGAAACTACCCTATATTGAGAAGGTGCTTTCTTTTCTCCATCCTACCCATCATCCAGAAAACGAAGACTCCCTCCAAAGGTCGTGCGCAGATGGGGGTACAGCCTTGTAATCGGCACAGACTCGTCAACACCGTTAATGTAAACCAGCAGCTCCGTGCATTCCAGTTCTAAACCAGGTCCCCTTCATTAACTAGGGCCTCATAATAAAGCTTGGCAATTTTGTTTATCTGCTTCATGCCCTCCTTTTTTCAACTGCAGTAATTTTAAGTTACAAGTCTCTTTGAAGTCAAGCAAAAAGAAACCTGAGCACAGGGAGACAAAAATAGTCCTCAGAGCAGTTATGTGCAGCTTGATGGGCATTGTGGCACCAAAAGCATCTGGCAGCTTGGAGTTTCATGCAAATGAGTTGGACAAGAAAAGAGCCTTTCTCCCAAATGCCCGCCTGCAAGATTACTGTGTCATTCCTTATTATAACACTGGATAATAGAAAACAAGGTCTGATAAATGACAGAGATTTTTTTAAATTCTTTTCAACCAGAGAAACATACAGTCCTTTACCGAGTTGGATGGTTTTAGTTTTATTTTTCGGGTTTTTTTTAAACTCTTTCCTGGCACACAATCTGAGTTGGAAGAATACACACAACGTCAAATCAGTTTTATGGCTTAACTTCGAGCACGAGGACTCAGAAAATTGGAATAGACGTACAGAATTGGGCTGGTTTCCATAAATGTCTTCAGTGACTTATAAATTGTTTACAGACCTGCCTACTTGCTTTTCCCCACAGTGAAGATCAAAAACAGAGTTACTGAAGACTAGCATGAACAAATAATGATGAAAATGATGTTTGTTCTGACTAAATGCAATGTGATTTTGTTTTAGAAACAGGCATCAGTTTAGTCATGTTATTCTATTTAGTTTCATCCTCACTAATGTCAGTTTTGTCTGTTTGGACTAACAAAAAAATCATCACTTACAATTTCAGTTCCCTCTCCATATAAACAGAATCACTCAATCTATATCTGTTTTACGTTTGTCCTTGTTCACCTCCTGCTGTTGTTTCTGTCCTCCTGCTTTACAGTGTTTGGCAGACCTCCGTAACAATAAAACTCTCTTTAGCCTCACATTATCCTTTTGTCTCAAGCCTGTGGTGCAGTATATGCCAAGAATAGCTTTATGGATGATTAGGTTTATTCAGTTTATGAGGGATTAGCTGTTATGTTGTATGTTTAGTGATGTACAGGCTTAAATTTAGACCATTTTAGAGTCAAACTCAGTTCTGGTTTAGCAGAACACACGGAAATGAGATTTCCACCTTTTCACAGTTTGCATGGAAGTATTTGTGTGCTTAAGGAAGAGGGGTAATGGATAAAACATAGAGTCAAATCATCTGTGGGGTCCAGCCGGATCTTCAGGAGGTTTTCTCTGTATTTCAGTGATTTCTCACTCTGAAAGGCTTTGAAATGGCAGGTTTCATTACATACAAGTCACTGAAGTTTAAGGTCAAAGCTTGCAGCAGAGCCATAAAACATTTTTAGGAGCAGCAAGTGCGATAAATGTCTTTGCAAGTAAATAACATTTGGCTGCTCATTTTAGCTTTAAAATGCAAAACACATTCTAAAGCAACTGAATTGTAGTTAAGGATAATTGTGTGTCATGTAGGAATTCAGACTCAACCACAACCAATAAAGTGCTTGTTTCAAAGTGAGCATACAGTAAAACGAGGATAAACAGATGCCACATCGTTGCTTCTGGCATGTGTTTGATTGTCAGTCCTGACAGAAAATTTTGAGAGAAATTTTTTTGTGTTGTATCTTTTGTCGTTTCGTTTTAGTAATAGAATGCAAGTACACATCCATCTTCACTGAAGCTCCTGACTGTGACAGGTCAAATACCAGCCCAGAGGGGTCATGGGGATGCCCTCCCCGCCACATGACTGCTTCTCTAATTGCTCCTCTTTCTCTCATTTATAGGACTTAATGGGGGCGAGGGGTTACAGAGCCTGGGTCAGACCAACAGAATCCCCCACTTCTCACCTTTAGTGTTTGTATAGGCTCCTCATGTGTTAGGGCATATATTGTTACTCCATTGTTCTCCATATCCTTCTCTCTTCAGTTCTCAGACTTTGTGCTCTAACATGATCTACATGATGGCTACAAAGCCAACATGACCAGGCCATGGTTTGTACATTTTAAAACAATTCAGTTTCACTCTGGCCTTTTTCTGCTAAAGACAACAGATCCACTGCCTGCAAGACTAACCAGTTAATAGTGCATAAAACAGGGTGCTTTTGAGTTAACCAAGGTCAGAGTTAGCTGTGCTTTCCCAGGATGACCTGAAGGGACTGATGTCTGATATATAGGCCCACAAAGTTCCAAATGAAACAGTCACACTCTTTTAGATTGTGCTTGACATAGCTTAAGTAAAGAGGTCAGGGTGAAAGGTCAGCAGCAAAGGTCTGTAGTTCAAGTCCAATCCAAAGATCAGAACAGCATGTCCTCAGGACTGATTGGGTTTGTGTATTGCTTGAGTCCCATAATCACTGTTGACAGCCTACAAATAAAGTCAATCAATCAATCAATCAAAAAATTGGAAAAAGCAACACAAAGTGTTTTACATAACCTAAAAGTTATTAATCATTTTTTTTTAAAAAGCCACACATTAACAACGTGTGTGTACACCCTACCCCGTTCTGCACAAACATGAACCCCAATCCCTCCTTACATTCTCTAAACTGAATGTATATATAAAAATAGAAATAGAAATAAACATCTGGCTTGACATCGGTTTACATACTGTCCCCATTTAAAGATGTAATAATGGGTCATTTCCGGAATAAAAAATAGCCAATTATGAGATTCTTTCTTTGTACTTCCATCTGTTTTTTGGGTTGTTAAACTTGATTATGCTTTTAATTGTATTAATGCAGAACTATGGAAAACTTTAAACTGATCTTTGTCTGTGTGGCTGTGAGGAAAGTCATCTTTAAACAATGTCGATTTTGAAAGGATGGACTCTCTTTAACATGAGAGAATAGATGACACAGATTAAGTTGTCAGGCCACAGACTGATAGAGGCCAGATGGAGCAGGATGACAGAGTCCTCTGTGAAGCACTAGGAAACACTGCTAAACCAGATATATGTGCATCTGTGAGCTTGTGGGATTTTTGTCAGTTTTTATTGACGTGTTATGATCATAAACTCCTGCATATGTGCAAATGATAGAAAACGTTGAAGAACTAGTTCCATTTATTCTTTATTCTTGGAATTTGATTGGTTTGCTTAAAGAGGTTTCAGCTGAGTGTTGATGGCTTGTTAATGGCCTGAAACTTCTGCTCAATATTGAACACTAAATTAACCTCCCACCCACAAACAAACTTCAGCCACTCATCACAAGTACAGCCCCCATTCAGTCCAATGTCTGACCGGCTCCTTTTTATGTTTATGATGGCAACTAACAAGCTCAATATTTACTTGTGCGTGTCACCAGCTCAGATAAACACAATCATCAGTGTGCAAAAATACAGACACAATCACTTCATAACTCTTTCCATTGCCCACCCGCATAAACAAACTGCCCACGCACACACTGACATGTGTTACAGATTTGATTCACTGCTTTCTTTCTCTTCCAGTTCCCACCCTCTTTGATAAAGCATTCTGTGATTAATTTAAGTGAAGTTACAACTTCAGTAAATTCACGGCGAACAGAGGCTCGTAAAGAAAAAAAATCTCACATGGAAATAAACAGCAGAACAAAGACAATAAAACAAAGAGGTGGGAATAAAGAAAGGATCCTCTAGAGTTCAGTAGAACGTAGATGCAGATAGCTGCAAATCTAATGCTTTAATACACCCAAAACTGGCTTAGTGCATTCCCTCTCTGTGTTGAGTATTTTTATGGTCCGTGGGTTCTGACTTTGGTTTTCCTCCAAAACTCACGCTAAGAAAAGGAGCAAATGAGTGGAGAAATCAGATACAGCTGCTTGAGGTCGCAGGACACAAGCTGGGGGTTCCAGACTGTTTCTTATGTCTGGCCACTGTGCTGCTTTGGGGCCCCTCTCAAACCATTAAACACAGCTTTATTGGCATGCCAAGTCCACCTGTGAGTCATGCAACCCACGATGGCAATTTTAATATATGCTCAAGTGCAAAGGTCCCTGTTAAACAACAGTACATCATCTGAACTGGCAAGATGAAAAATTAAATGTGCAGGACAGCAGCCTCGTTCATGTGTTGCTGGTATCTGCTTTGCTCCTGTAAAACACAAAGTTTATGTGACATTTGCTGCCCTCGTGGTGCTTCTGATTCATCTCTGAGCTGACATTAATTGAAAATAGAATGCATTACAAGACTGTAAGTGGTAGATGCTTTTGTAATGTCTCTAGGAATTTAAACTTCCCGATGCCACAGTGTGCGTAAATCATGAGAAAGATTCTCTACTCTCTGCATGTCACCTTCATTTTACTAAACAAAAGAAAGTGATAGAAGAGTGCTTAAATTTTTATATTTTACCATTTCTGGAATTAAAGGCAAAAACACAACCGTGCTAATCATGCTATAACATGTGGGTGTGCTCACATTTGTGGTTACTAGAAATTATGGGTTTCTTTAGAAGAGGTATGCTGGAATATGTGCAAGCACTGAGATCTTGTGGCTTTCCCAGCAATGTGACAGTAAGTAGGGGGATAGCCAGTGTTTGATCCTTTCTGGTCAACATCTGGGCCTTAGGAGAACCTAAAGTTAGCAGCCCATGCTGATGTCATTAGTATACAATAGGACATGTAGTCTTGAAGCTGTAAAAGTAAGAGAGAAAGGGGTACACAGGCAGATAAATAATTTAGGGGATTCTGCCATTAAGGGATGAGAAGATGTAATATATTTTCGGGTGATTATGTAACTGAGTGATGCTGGTGATTTATAACGACTGATGTTCACCCAGACTTTTCAAGACAGCATATCTGCATCTAGTCTTAGAGGGAAAAATGAGGCCCTTAAAAGGGAAAAAGAGTACAGGGTGGATTAAGGCTGTAACAAAAGTTGTTAAGGATTTAATCAGTTTGACTCCACCAGAGCTGCTGGCCACATTTGTCCAATCAAGTCCCATCTCCATGGTGGCCTTCTGGCTCCAGGGATGGCTTCAACAGTGTCAGCCAAACATTGTTAGGGAACAATATTTTAAGGACGACCACCTCATCAGAGACTTGTGGTCCTTGTGTAGTTTTCTTTGGAATTTCTTTGAGCTGAGTCTTTGCTCAGATTTAATCGATAGCACTGACATGTGTTAATCATTAATAAACTGATGTGGTCAGGATCTTCTAAAGACTGGGACCGCTCTGATATGATAATGTCATTATTAGATGTGGGTTGTTCAGATCCTTAGGGAAGTCTTTCATTTTCATTTCCTCTCAGAGTGAGGTCATCTCTTTGGAAACTGAGCTCTACTGAGTAAGCCAGCGAAACCAAAGACCTCTAAACATTTCAACAGGTCTGTCTTGATTAATTTCCAGGTGGCGCAGAGTTTCACTATCCATCACATCCATATCAAATCACTGTGTATTTAACCTTTGCTCTTTGGCTTCATTGTAAAGCATTTTGTTACAAGCATTCTTGGAGACTTGAGTGCTGTCATGTATATCAGCTGATAGGTCCCTCTGCAGGCAGACACAAGAGCCTCTATGCCCTCAGATTTGACCATTCCCATCTTCAGTATCTGTTTGCTCCTCTCTCAAGCACAATCTACCCTGTTGCCCTCGCAGAATGGCCTTGAGTAAAAAGCAAGTGTTTTAAAAAGTTCAATTATATTGGCTTATCATTATAGAGATTACCATAATTATCCTGGTACACAAAGCTATATAAATAATACGATAATGAAACTATAATAATACAACTTTTAATAATAATAATAATAATAATAATAATAATAATAATAATAATAATACACATTTTTCATTAATTAAATTAAATTTAATTTCTATTATACTCAGTTACTTCAAAGTACAATTACAGTTGCGAAATATGTAGGCAAACAAATATAAATAAAATGCTCAAGCATAGAATAAGTCAGATACTACTTGTAAACAGGAACTGTTCATGCTAGTGGGCGGGCCCTTTATCTCCATGACAACCGTTGCCGCGTCCAATCTTCCTTTAACGTCCACGAATCCGAGATTTCTTTATTCTAAACGTTACTATTTCTGCCATGAAGATATAACTCAAAAACAGGGCTGCTTGTGTTTCGATTTAAAGTCAGGTACGTCATAGTTATTATAACTTTCGTAAGAAAATGAGCTGAGAGCGGTGCTTGTTCGTTTTTATGGTTCATTTTCAAACGTAGTATCCAAAAACAAATAACTGTGGAATGCTATTGCTAGCCAGTTAGCTTACTTTAGCATAATGACAACCGTTGAAAGTTAATTAAAAAGTTAATTAAACCGGTAACTTAATTAATACAGGCTTCTTTCTTGACTGATATACATATATATATATATATATATATATATATATATATATATATATATATATATATATATATATATATATACATACCAAAATACCTAATTAATATAATTTCAACATCAAATCAAAAATTAAAGGTAAGCCTTCACATAGCCAAGTATATAACCTAAACAAATTAAAATCATTACTTTATCCGCCATCATTCCCATTTTCCAGAGACAACTCCCATCTCAAATATCATGCTTGGTGCTGCTGTAAGACGAAATGGAGACGAAAGGATTCAAGGCACCTCGACCTCCCGGCAGACTTCCTGATGACAAGTCTCCTTCTGTACGTCAGAAACTTGCCTTTAGTGGTGTGATTAAACACAAGGTCACTGAGTCAGATGTTGTTTCGACATTTAAGCCCCAGGTAGGAACAGATCATTTAAGCTCATTCTGCAATCTTCAAATGTAGACAAGCTAAATTTGTAAATTACATACATGTTCAGTTGCTGTTGCAGTATTTTGCTTTGAGCCAGCTTGAATTAATATGTTTGATTATGATTTAGTCCTGTACAGAGAGACCTGATTCCCACCAGGGATATTCCAGCTGGAACTATGTACCTCCAATTCAACAACTGTTACAGAATCCTTACTTTTCCCTGCATGGAGTGACACCCAAAGTCCTAATTCCCTACAAAACCAGTCCTGGCCAGACCCCGCGCAAATTAGAGATAGAGAGGTATGAACTGCTTGTATGGGCATATTGGTAAAAGAAAAAAACACAGAATCTATATTTTGTTGTTTCATAACATCTTAAAATTTGGTTGGTTTAACAGACGTCGAAGGGAATACTCGCAGTTGGATTTGGAACAGCTCCTGGTAGAAAAAGGCATAGATTCTGAAACCTTAATCCCAAGACAAGTGAAAAATAGTCATGAGGATGTAACCACATCATATAGTCCGGGGTCACCTTTCCTTCCACTGGAGGTAAATCTACACTCTACTTACTGCTCAAAGATTATTCTGCTTTTTTTTTTTGTTTGTTTTTTTTTGGTTTTGTTTTTTTTTTGTTAAATATTTCAGTGTTTAGCAACATAACACAACTGTCTTTCTTCTTGTATTTTTTTTTTAGCTATTTGATAATGAGGATTTTGACAGCCGGACACCTGAAGACTGGCTTGCCCTTGGCTATGCTGAAGGATCACCTGATCAAAAGCCTATTCCTGCAAAAGCCTTTTTGCCAAAAGATGAGACTCCTGGTAAAATGTCACTGCTCCTTTAATAATCTAAACGAAAATGGACATTATTTTCTGTTCTTTGATGGTATCTGTCTTCTGTCGTATTTGAAGATGATTTAAGAGGTCCACATCTGGAGTACAGCTGGCATTTAGTTGGGGTTCTTGACTATTGTAAGGAGAAATTCCAGTACCTTGTACAGAAGGTTTACCAGAACAACAGAGAGACACATGAAGAAGGAAATCCTATTGTCAATAAAAAACACAAGAAGAGTAAATATCATGTTTGTTTTTTATTCAGCTGTACTGTCAAAACAGTATTGCCTTTAATGTTCTCTTTTCTCTGTCTCTGCTGTGTCTCATCATGTGTAAATGTTCTATTGCAGAAATAATTACCTTGGTTGAAGGCAGTATGCATTGGGTACCCAGGATCAGACTGCTATTCTGTGCTGAGGACCCACATGTCTTTGCTGAACGAATCAGCTTTGCTCTAAACACGAGGAAGGATACAGAGGTTCAGATTCTATATTCCATGTCTGTGTACAGCATGCCCATCTGGGAGGGAATGCCGTCTCTCAGTACTGACAGTCTCCAGCTTATCAAAAGATTAGCTCTATCAGCTCCTGACCCCAGCATGAAAAAGTAAGTAAATTCATGTCCTCTTATTGCTGTCACTGTTGTCATTGCACACTAGTGTTTTTGTTTTTCTATAATAGATAACTAGCTGATAATAATGTGAATATTTTGTGTGCAGATTAGAGGGGTGTATGACAGACTTGGAAATGGAAGTCAAACTGGAATATGACCATGTTATGAACAGCATGATTTTTGACAAAGTAGTACAGAACAACCAGAGGGAGTTTTCACACATCACTCTGCCACAGAAGGTCCCTGGGTATGTTCCGCAAAAAGGTAAGAGAGTTGGCTTTCAATTTATATGGTCACATTTAGTTCAAGATTAAGGAAATGTAATGTTAGCCACTGCTTGATAATCGAAACACTGGTTTGTCTTAAGGCTGTGTTGCAGTTCCTCACTTCCCATATAAGGAGAACAGAAATGCGTTTGCTTTTCACTTCCTACTAAAAATCCCAGAGGTGATTCGTGTGTTATCTGAACTACAGTCTGAGTGCAGCAAGGTGGCAAACATGAGGCTGTTCAAAGTTACATCCACCAGACCACTTCAACTGAATGAATATGAACTCATCCAGTCTCACAGTCACACTCAGGTACTGTAGCTATGACAGAGTATTCAAGGGCTTTTTATTCATGATTTGATGATAGTAAATGTCATTACTGTTTTTTCTTCAGTGGACGAAATTAACAAAATATTCTCAATGTAAAAGCAAATATAGTATATTATATATGCAACAATAAAGCATTTTTTTTTTCTAATGAATAACTGTGTCTAAAACTTTGACAGGCGCTATACAAATGAAATAAACAAGGGTTAGAAGAAACTATCAAATTGTATAAAATGAATAAAGAAAACAGACAGAGGGAAGAATGAACAAATTTTCAGTGAAAACACTAACCTAGTCAAAAATCTGTCAGATTTAAATGAACTATTCTTTTAACCTTCAGAATTTGGCGGCATAATAAATCTAAACTAGCTGCTGACTTGAGGAACAGTTAAAAACTTTCATTTAACTCATTCTGTTTAATAATATAATGAGTATTTTCTCTCCTTGTCCAGTTAAAGTTATATCTTCAGGAGAGGTGGACTGTCACAATAAGCAGCAACATCCTCTCCGCCCTGTGTGTCCTCGACAAGGGCCCGTTCAACGTGAATGAACATAGCTTCAGTATATACAAGAATTCCAGGCTCTACAAACTGATGAATGTGGTGCTCTTCAACATGCAGGACTCCTTGCGCTACCTTGTGCAGGATTCTCTCATCAGCCTGACTGAGTATCTGCTGGAAGCCTGTGACAGTGTGCTGATGTGTCCTCAGAACCTTGTCTGGGGAAACGATCTCATCAGTAGCTCCTACAAGTATGGATAAGATCTTTATTTAGTGGATATATGAATATATGTACTTATTTATTTTAATAAATATCTAAAAGTTAACATGAAAGCAGTAGTTACAGGGCTTTCATTAATATTTATTACTGTGTCAGTAAAATAAAACATTTTTTTTTATTTTTAGGTCAAAAAGGAATCCTCTGTTCCTGGTGGATTTGGTCCTTGACCACACTGGGGTCCATTACAGCAGTTCTGTGGAGGATTTTGTGTCATCTGTCATGAAAATGTTTGATGAGGGCATTCTGGCCACAAGCGAAGTACCAAAGCTTGATAAGGTATAATAAACTTGCAATCACCTGTGTCACAAAGTATATTAAAAATAAACCTAAATCATACTCTGTTGTCTTGAAGACATGCTTATGGGTGGCAAAAATAGAAGCTTTAACAGTTTTGCTCTTGTTTTTACCAGTTCGTGTTGAAGAACATGTTTATCTACAGTAGGCAGTTACTTGAGTCAGTGGGTTTGTGGGAACCAAAAGTAAATGAGCTGAGAGAGAAAATTCGCAGTGCTCTTGTCCAAGCAGCAATACCTCTCAGGGCTTATGCTGCTGAATATGAAAAATACTCGGAGCTGCACAACTTGGACATAGAAGCTTTTCTGAGGTAAATTTGGGTTTGAACATGAATAAAATTTGCATAACCTCTCTGGAAGTTTGACTTAGATTTCTGATCAATTCAGTGCTTGCATACTCAATAAAACCATGTTATCCTCTGAACCTTTCCTTGTTTCTGTTATGTGTCTGTTTTTTGGTTGCCAGGTCTCATAGTGCAGAGCAGACATCCCAAGAAGTGAAGTCAGAGGTGGAACAACATCTCATAGAAACAGAAAGGCTTGAACATTCTTTGCCATCGTCTATTGTGATTGGTCCATTTCTTGTCCGTGTAGAGGGTGTACGCCAGTCTCTCATCAATAAAAGAAAAGCTTTAGCCACTGCGCTGCTCGGACACCTTGCTCTGAAGCTACGTAAGCAGACTGACGATGTAAGTCATTCATTCAGAAGAAAAAAATCACATTATTCCTTTGTGTCCTGAAAGTGTAATAATTTTAGTCAGACATATCACTTCCCTGCTTTCACTTTGCATCATGAGTGTAAATTTGTGTGTTTAGGCATGTGAAGAGTGTAACAATATAAGCAGAAAACTGAGTGAGAAGCCTAACAGCATTGAAGAACTGACTGAAAAGAGAGATTGGATGAAACAAATCCCGAAACAACTCAAAACCTACAGGGTAACAGTAGAAAGGAAACTCTTATTTTTTATTGCTATCCACTTATTAGCTAATTAAAGTTAATGTCAGTACTTCTATTTCCAATCTGTCAACAACAGAAACGTCTTGGCAAGACCTTGTCAGACTATGAGGTCATAGAAGCAATGCGCTACTGTCTTTCAGATGAAGATGAAAACAAAAAGTAAGTGGAAAGTCATCACATTGATTTCTACTTTTTTAAAATTTAATTAACATTTATTTGTGCTTCTTTGTGATCAAACTGAAAGAGAGAACTACGGAGTTGAACTGCGTTGTAACACTGACTTATATTTTCAGGTGGACAGCCGTTGGGTGGCCCCAAAAGATATTCTGCCAGATGCGAACAGTAACTATCCAGCATGAGGAAGATGAGGAGCGCTTCCGCAAGCACCAGCTAGATGATGACAAGAAGTTTGAGGAGCAGCTAGACCTTCTGCAGGTGAGTTAAGTCATTTAGGTTTAATTTTGTTTCTCTTCTGAGGGTGTATCATCTGCCATTCGTCCTACACATTTTTTAAATTTCTTATTAAAGGTGGTCTACACCAAACTGCTTCATTCACATTTGTGGAAGTGGGTCAGAAAATCATTTTGTTTTTTGGTACTTCTTGCTTGTTGTTCTTACTCTCAAATGTAAGTCGCTTTGGATAAAAGTGTCTGCTAAATGACTGTAGAATAGAATAGAATAGAATAGAATGTTAAATAACTATAATTGTGTTTATAGAATGCTATTGCATGGTTTGAGGAACATTTAAATATTGATCACACCCATGAGATAGCCAACAAGGTCAGTCTCACCAGCAAACAACTCCAGGAATACCAGCGCATGGCACAAACCTACAACACCAAACAACATCTGCTTGGTTTACCTGTATTGAAGGTAAGTAAAGGAAAGTGCATAGATTGGAAGTTGTTTTTATATGATTTGCTTTATAAAGAAAAAACTAAGAGGATCTTTTAAAATATCTTTTTTAAATTGTAAAATGTAAATGTTGTCTTACAGTATAAGCATCTGCAAAAGGTGCTAAAAGATTTCCAGCCTTTTAAAGACCTCTGGATCGCCACTTCTGATTGGCTACGTTGGAAGGAATACTGTCTCAATGACCCACTGTCCTCCGTTGACCCTGAACAGCTGATGTGCAAAATGACTGATGCTCATAAGATGATGAACAAATGCATTAAACAGTTTTCTGACATGCCTGGTAGGTAGCACATCTATCACAATTAAAACATTTGGCAAAGTGAGGTGTGGTTGATTTAATGCTGTGATTTTATGGGGTTCCTTTGATCGCTTATGCAATACTAGATGTTCAGATGGTGGCCACTGTTGTACTAAAGAAGATTGAGGAATTCCAGCCATGCGTCCTTCTTTTCCAATGCTTGAGGGACCCAATGATGAGGAACCGCCACTGGGAGACATTTTCAGAACAAATTCACAAGACAGTCAGACCCAAAGGCAACTTGAAACTTACCCACTACATGGAGCTTGGCCTCCAGAACCATGTGGATGACTTAACTCAATTGGCTAAGGTGGCTAGAAAAGAATATGCCATTGAGCAGGTTAGTGTGTGAAAGTACCTCGTTGTTTTGAACGGTTTTAAAATTAGTGTGAAGGGTGCTTATATTTGCCTTTCTTTAGGAACCAAATCATCAATAGAGTGGACCTGCACTTGTAGTTGAAAAGCAGCAACAACTCCATTCACTATGTTTGCAGATGCAAATTTGTACTATGGAAATATATCCTGACTAAAATTGAAATTGCTTCCATTTCCCTCCCACCTTCTTACCCAGGCTCTGGAAAAGATGGAACAAGAGTGGTCAACAGTATATTTTGATTTGTTGCCCTGCAAGGAGACAAAAACCTACATTTTAAAGAGCCCAGATGAAGTTTTCCAAATGCTGGATCACCACGCTGTTGTCATCCAAAGCTTGTCCATCTCACCCTTCAAAAAGCCTTTTGAGAATCAAGTCGACACCTGGGAGAGAAAGCTCAGAATGACTCGAGTATAAACACTCATGCAGAGGCAGAAGTTCTTAGTGTCTTGTATCTTTGTTGCCTGACGGCTCATGTTGTGCTACTGCCCTCTTCTGGTTGATACAGGCTGTACTGGAAGAGTGGCTGATGTGCCAGCATTTCTGGCTGTACCTGGAGCCCATCTTTGGCTCTGATGATGCCAGCCAGCACCTGCCTGTGGAGGTTAAAAATTATCAGATAATGGAACTGCAGTGGAAGAATATTATGAGAAGTGACTTTGAAAATCAAAAGGTTAGAGCTTTACTTTTTTTATTTTATGACAGCAGGTTAGACCTTAGTATGACAACCAATGTGTTTCTATGTTTATTCTTAGGTGATTGAGCTGTGTACAGACACTCATCTACAACGAATAATTAAGCATTGCCACATGCTTTCGGAAAAGATTAAGAAAGGTCTTAGTGTGTACTTGATGAAAAAACGAGGCTCCTTTCCAAGGTAAGTCTAAGTGAAATTGTCCTTGTAACAATGACTATTTATTTATTCTGTTGATTTCACATAGTTCAGGTGTGTCAAGTCTTTGCATTTGGTACGAATAAAGAGCAATGATACCAGGAGACCAATCAGATAAAAATCTTTTTGTAGGCTTTACTTCCTGTCTGATAATGAGCTCCTGGAGATTTTGTCCAAGGCCAAAAATCCCACTGCTGTTCAACCATACTTGAGCAAATGCTTTGAGAACATTGCACAGGTTTGCTTGGCTGTTTTTAAGCACTCTGGATATATATGAATATACACAGCAGGAATAAAACATATCTACCTACCATACAGCTAAATCATCTGTTTTATCTTCAGCTTAATTTTCAGACAGACCTGCAGATCACACATGTGTGCTCTAGAGAAGGTGAGGAGGTGGAATTGTTCCTGCCAGTGTGTCCCACTGGGAATGTGGAAGACTGGCTGAGAGATGTGGAAATTTCTATAAGGGCCACTTTGAGGGAAGACATTGACCGTTTACTTAAAGTCTATCCTGATGTAAGTGAACTTACTTTTCAATGCTTTTTGTTTTTTTTTAACTACTGTGTATATTGTTTTAACAATATCAAGATTTTTGTGTCCCCTTTTACCCCTCAGATGCCTCGTGCAGACTGGGTCTTATCATGGCCTGGGCAGGTGGTTATAGCTGGCTGTCAGGTTTTTTGGACAGCAGAGGTGTCTGAAGCTTTGGAGCAGGGAGACTTGGCTAACCGCCTTTATCCCCAACTACAAACTCAGGTTCAGACTCTGTATAAGGCTATTTGACAAAGCTTTTCAGTTAATGAAAAAAATCTGCACATTCTTTCATTTATCTTTTACATTTGTAGCTGATAATAGTTTCTTCTATATTGCCCTTCTTATTGATATTCTTAATATTTTGTTGTCTTTGTGAAGCTGGGGGACTTAGTGCAGCTGACAAAAGGACAACTCTCTAAGATGCAACAAGCTGTACTATCTGCCCTCATTGTAATAGAGATTCATGCTAAGGATGTGGTGTCCAAACTGGTGGAGCAGGAAGTCTCAAGCATCAATGACTTTGAGTGGATCAGCCAGATTAGGTTACCTGTTTGACTTATTTGTCTATATATTTATATTTTTTCTTTTAGCTTTCTCACATAGCAGTTTACATATATAACATACATATATAACTGTTACCTTGATCTATTACTGTCTGCAGATATTACTGGACAAAAGGGGACATGTATGTCCGAGCTGTGGACACAGAATTCATGTATGGATATGAGTATCTTGGTAATTCTAAGCGCCTGGTCATCACTCCACTCACTCACAGGTAACCGTTAGCTCTGATAGTCTTTCTACTTATTTTGCCAGGATGCACAACTCTACACTGAATAGCAAATTTTTGTCTCTTTCAGATGTTACTTAACCATGATGGCAGCTCTACACCTGAAGCTGGGAGGTGCACTTGTAGGTCCAACAGGGACAGGAAAGACAGAAACTGTTAAAGATCTTGGAAAGGCTCTGGCCATCCAAACAGTGGTTTTCAATTGTACCGGTCAGCTGGACTTTGTTGCCGTGAACAAGCTTCTCCAAGGACTGGCCATGTAAAAAGTTTGAAAGAATGTTAGCTTTGCTTTAAAAAAATTGAAGCACACTCCTTCACTCGTCTCCATCTTTCATTTTGCAGCTCAGGTGCCTGGGTTTGCTGTAAGGATGTTAATCACATTGATGTGGAGGTCCTCTCTGTGATGACACAACAGGTCTTCACTATACAAAATGCCCTGCACCAAAATGTGAGAAGCTGATTCACTGAAAATCACATTCTGCTACCCGCTGAGTTGTTCATACATCTCTTGTGCAAATGATTATTGAGTGTTTACAGTTTATTTCATATTGATCAAATGTTTTTATCAGTTGCATTATGAAACAGAACTACGATAATAGCCTTGTTTCTTTTATTTGAGTTGAATAAAAAATACAAAGTTACTAATAAAGAAATGTGTGTTTTTAGGCTGAGCGTTTTGTATTTGAGGGAATGGAGATTCCTCTTGCCCCCTCCTGTGCTGTATTCTTCACCATGAATCCTGCTTACACTGGTTACATGGAAATGCCTGGCAATCTCAAGGTTGGAAATAATGATTTCAATTCAAGCAGCTGTGTGACACAGAGAAGAAGCCAACAGGCATCATCAAATAGCATAATGTTGTGTCATCTACAGGTCCTGTTTCGTCCTGTTGCCATGGCGGTCCCTGACTATGCAATGATAGCTGAGATCTCCTTGTATTCATTTGGCTTCCGGGATGCCAAAGTCCTCTCTAAGAAGATTACTTTAACTTTCAGACTCTCATCTGAACAACTTAGCTCTCAGGTGTGCACTCAGAGGAGTTCTGGATTTGATCTAAACTAAACTTTAAAAAAATACTTTCAGGTGAATGTCTATTGATAAGTGACAGAAAATATGACTTTTCATTCTGTGAAGGATCATTATGATTTTGGCATGAGAGCTGTGAAGGCTGTAATTTCAGTTGCTGGAACCAAGAAGAGAGAAAATCCTGACATGAACGAAGTAAGATATTTTTTTATTTTGTGTAGATCTAAAGTAGTTGTGAGAAGCACTAACAAGCATAGTGAATACAAATCGAAACACATTAAAATCTTCATTTTCTGTAACTTTGCTGTCTTGCAGGAGCGGATCTGTCTTCAGGCCATTCGAGACATCAGTGAACCAAAGTTTTTACAGGATGACCTGAAGCTCTTCAGTGGCATTTTGTCTGATCTTTTCCCTCGAACAGAACTGGAGCCTTTTAATTATGCCATACTAGAAGAGTCCCTGCGTAACACTTGCACAGCAAAGAACCTCAAAGATGTGGATGGTTAGTGTCTCTGGAGGAAAAGAAGCATTAAGGTGTACCTTTATTTTTAGAGTCATAACAGTATTGTGGTGATTACAGGGTTCATCAATAAGTGTATTCAGCTGTATGAAACCACTCAGGTGAGACATGGCCTGATGTTGGTGGGACCTCCTGGATCTGGCAAAACTAAGGTGAGTTATTTACAAACTCACCTTGTTTACAGTTGCACAAAGATGATAGTGAATTTTGTTCATCATTGCAGAATCCTGTTTGTCGATGTATGTATATATGTGTATGTGTATATATGTGTGTGTATATATGACTACTGTGTGTCTAGTGTTATGAGACTCTAGGTGCCGCAATAACAGCTCTGGAGGGCCAGCCTGCTGCGAGAGGTGGTTTGTACCAGGCTGTTCAGATGTATGTTCTCAACCCGAAATCTGTCACTGTGGGACAGCTCTATGGGGAGTATGACTGGCTTACACACAAGTGGTAAGAAATGCGCTTCTCTCCAAACCCTCACACCGCACAGTAACAAGACACTCAGATTTTGGCTGTTTCTTCACCCGTGTAGGACCGATGGTATCTTTCCAGCACTTCTGCGTAGAGGGGCAGCATCTATGGACACAAAGAAACAGTGGTACATGCTTGACGGACCAGTGGATGCAATGTGGATTGATAACATGAACACTGTATTAGATGACAATAAAAAACTATGTCTGAGCTCAGGGGAAGTCATAAATCTCACTGATGTAAGAGTGTATTCATCTACATTAGTATTTTTTGTAATCACTGTTATTTTTCTGCTCCGTTTGCATTCAGGCGTTCTGTGTCTTTATTCTGCAGGTGATGACAGTGATGTTTGAGGTGCAGGACTTGGCAGGTGCATCTCCAGCTACAGTGTCTCGCTGTGGAATGGTCTACTTGGAGCCCAGTATTTTGGAGCTCACCTTCATCACAGAGTGCTGGCTGAAGCAAATTCCTGAGGTCCTGAAACTTTACATGGAGCAGCTGAACTACCTGTTTTCCACATTCTTGCAGGTGAAATAGCTTGACATGCTTTTTTCACCACAGTACTTTTTGATAGTGTGATAAATGTTAATTTTCCTTTTTTACCTCTGCTTTTTTATACAGGACTCAATAACTTTTGTGCGCACATCAGTAAAGGAGTCCATCACATCTCTCGACATCAACCTTATCTGTAGTCTGCTTAAACTGATGGACTGTTTCTTCAGTCCATTCAACACTAAAGAGGTTTGTATCCAACTCCACTGTGTCAGAATAACCAGATAAGCAACTAGAACACAGTCGGCAGTTCAGTTCTACCTAAAAACAAACAACAATCAAGATTTTGTGCGTTCTTAAAAACTGTAAGATTGTTTTTATGCATTTTTAATTTTTAACATATCTTTTTAATTGAGGATGATTAAACAGTACAAAAGATAATCTGTCACAGAAACACATTGGATTTGTTGGGTAATGTATATTCAGTCATGTTACTTGATCAGTTGAAAGCATTTCAGCAGCAATGTCATGAATGCAAAATTCCAGAAATTACAGATTTACTGCATGTGTGGATTATTGATTATGGCTCAGTGGAAATTCTTTTGTGTTTTTAGGGTGAGATGCCTCCACCTCAAACGAAACTGGAGCATCTCAAAGAGCTGATCGAACCTTGGTTCTTTTTTTCGCTGGTGTGGAGCGTCGGAGCCACGGGAGATGTAGCCGGCCGCCAGTGCTTCAGTGCCTGGCTCAAAAACAAGATGGCAGAGGAGCGGGTCAGATCTCAATGTGTACTTCATCATCCCAGATAAAACTGATTTTAAGTGTAATTTGTATTGATTGTTGTAATTTTCCTCAACATGTGTATTTCATATGTTTTTGTCTTTCAGATTACCTTGTGTTTTCCTGAAGAAGGCCTGGTGTACGACTACAGGCTTGATGATGCAGGGGTTAATAATTCAGAGGATCAAGAAAACCAGGAGGAAAGAAAAGTAAACACATGCTGTTTAGTTGTGGAATTATACTTTGATTTCTGTTTTGAATATCAGATTAAGTTTTGCTCCATGTTTTTTTTTTACCTGTGCTGTAGGTACAGTGGGTCAGCTGGATGGAAAACACAAAAAGTGTTGTTATCACCCCAGAAACACATTATGCTGACATATTTGTTCCAACTGCTGACACAGTGTCAGTGTCCTTCCTGTTGGACATGCTTTTGACCAACAAGAAGCCTGTGAGTGTTGTGCCTAAGATTGTGGCTGGATTTGAAATATTTTACTTAAAACGTATGAAAATAGTAAAAAAATTGTTTGTCTGGCATTTTTTTTTTTATTGAAAATACGTATTTGTTTACGTTTGTCCATGCATGTGACTCAGGTCCTGTGCATTGGGCCTACTGGCACAGGAAAAACCACGACCATGTCAGACAAGTTGCTAAAGAACATGCCTGCTGAGTACATCACACACGTTTTCGTGTTCTCTGCTCTCACTTCAGCCAACCAGACTCAAGATTACATTGACAGCAAACTAATCAGAAGGTACATGGTCATATTACCCAGTTAAAGGCCAATTAAAATGACCCTTTGGGGACAGACAGTGCTTTTTAATTTGAGATGAACTGAATGAAGTCCTAAAGTTCTGTTTAAAAAGAATTTACGTTACTTTACTTTTTTAAGTCAGACTAAAACATCAAGCAAAATGTGCCCCCCCCCCCCCCCCACCCCCCAAGAAAACACAAAGCCTAGCATAGTTTGAAAGTGACCTCTTAAAACCAAAAACTTGAAATCAAAGCATTTAAAAGCAAATGAAACACACTTACTACACTGTATGTGGAAAAGTATGTGTGAGACTTGCTCTTTGATTGATGCATGTACTTGTGTAAAAGGTGGAAAGGTGTGCTTGGACCTCCAGTGAGGAAGCACTTCATCTTCTTCATTGATGAACTAAATTTGCCCATGTTGCAAACTTTTGGTGCTCTGCCTCCATTTGAACTGCTGAGGCAGTGGATGGACTACGGTGGCTGGTATAACAGGAAGCAGATAGGTGAGAACATTCAGGCATATCTTATTTTATTATATAATTTGATTACTTTTAAATAAAGTCCTGGTATAATTTGTATTCAACTGTATTGTGTTCTTCCTCTCTGTGGCCTGTCTACAATATTACTGATTTATGTTGTAAGACTAAGATTTATGTTTAATTATAGATAATATATAAATGTGCAAAACTCCCTTGAGATTTCCTTGAGATTGTTTCCTGCTATTTTTACACAGGGACTTTTAATCGCTTAGAGGACATCAACTTTGCTTGTGCCATGGGAACCCCAAGTGGAACTCAAAACAACATCGCTCAGCGCTTCACACGCCACTTCAACATCTTGTCCTTTACTGAAATGGACAATGTCAGCAAGAAGCAGATTTTCTCTGCCATTCTAGATAGTTGGATAGGTGGGTCATCGTTGACAGTGGACTCATTTTTTTATTTGGCCAGCGGTTACAGAATAGATCAGAATAGAGATTACCATTATTATCTTATAGAAAAAAATCGGGCTAACCTTTGTTCTCTTTCAGGTTAAAATGTAAATGAAAAAAGTAAAAAAGTTTGGCTGCACAATGCAAAAGTGTCACAGATGAATTAAATTTTTGCCAAGTTCCTTTATTTATAGAGCACATACTGGAATGAGATATTATCATTTAGATCAGCTTTTGTAAAGTCTCTCTGTTAATGACTATGTCCACATTTCACAGATTTATTGTAATTAATCTTTTCTATCCTTCTGTTTTTCATCAGGACCTGAGTCAGCAATCAACCCCCTGATTGAGAGTCTTGTTGATGCCACTATCCGAGTTTACACAGCCATCGTATCCCAGCTACTCCCAGCTCCAGCCAAGCCCCATTATACTTTCAACCTCAGACACCTGTCTAAGGTCTTCCAGGGTGTCCGCATGGCTGAGGCTTCCATGATAAAGGTAGTAAAATCTAACACAATGAAATCATTCAGAAATAATCACTGTTATCACCAACACATGCCACATTCTTGCAGGTGAAATTGAAGCCTGCTTGACACGCTTTTTCACCACAGTACTTTTTAATTGTATAAGAAATGTTCATTTGACACCCAATAGGTGTGGGAATAACCTGTTATCAGGTTAGATTTTCGATCCATGAGGTTGATATATTTATGTATAATCTTTAATTTGTTTTAAATTTGTGCTTGATACTTTGCATTGGCTTCCTGTTAGTTTTGGACTCAGTAGAAAATTTTATTACTTTCTTTAAAGCCTTAAACGCTTTAGCTCCCTTGTATTTATCAGAGTTGCTGCACCAGCATGCTCCAGCCTTCCATCATTTGTTTTTTTTTTACAGATTTTTATTGTTTTATTGTGTAGTGTTTTTTGTTGTAGTTGTTTTGTTGTTCAGCATTTTACACAACTGGGGTTGCAGTAAACATGCCTTATAAATAAACATGAACTTGAACTTGATAAAGTATAATAGAAGCAAGTATGAGCATTGTACTGTGGCTCATGTTTGCAAAACCCAGAATGTGTTTTTAAGGAATTTAAATTGACAAGAAAATATTTTAAATACTTCTTAATATAATTATTTAATATTTAAACATTCACTGTTACATTCCAACTTCTCTTTGGGAATAATAAAAGTGTTTTTATTTGGTTTAATTTATTTAATTAAAATACCAAATGTTAAAATATTTTTTCTCTTTTTGTTTTCTTTTGTCGTTGATTGTAGGATAAGTTAGAGTTGCTGCAGCTGTGGTACCATGAAAGCTGCCGAGTATTCCAGGATTGTCTTGTGTGTGCTGAGGACAGGGACTGGTTTAACAAGCTCCTGAAAGATTGCATTCAAGAGTTTGACTGCTGCTATGAAGAGGTTGTGCCCTGCCATCCTGTTTTGTTTGGAGATTTCATGATTCCTCTAGCTGACCACAAAATCTATACACTCATAGAAGATAAGAAAAAGGTTAGTAGTGCCTGTCAGTTTTAGGTAGCACACACTATTCAGTAGATAACATTGAACTTTATTGAATTTTTTTCAGTTTTCTTGTGCTCCTCACTAATCTCCTTTTGTCCACTCTAGTTTTATATTGTATTTCATCTTGTTACATTGCTTAGCTGGTACAAGTTATGGAGAATTACATGGAAGACTACAATGAGCACAGCGGGACCAAGATGAAGCTGGTGCTTTTTATGGATGCCATTGAACATGTGTGCCGGATCAGCCGCATCCTGCGCCAGCCACGAGGCAATGCCCTGCTGCTTGGAGTGGGTGGCAGTGGCCGCCAGTCACTCACCAAACTTGCCACATATATGTGAGATTTGACATTTGTCATTTCCAGTGCCTACTGGCTAAAGATTCACTTGATGAAATTCCCTTTTTTTTAGATATCTTTGTGTAACAGTGTTGTGTTTTGCATGTTTTCATACAGTAACATTACTCTAAGGTTTTTTTATATAAAATGTAAAACCACCAGTGCGGTCCAATGATCCTGTGGCTCTGTCTTCACAATGCATTTATCCATATTCAGATCTGAGTATGAGTGCTTCCCAATTGAGCTTGCTAAGAACTACAGCCAATCAGAGTGGAGAGAGGATATTAAAAACCTCATCCTCAAAGCAGGCCTTCAAAATCAGCAGATCACATTCCTCATTGTAGACACACAGGTATACAGTAGTACTTTGTTATTGTTTGCTGCATGTGTTTGTAATATCAACAGCATTACTATCATATATTTTCTGTGCAGTAAATACATGTATTTTGTGTGACTTTTTTAATATTTTAATTGCTTACAAGTATTTAACATTCAATTACCAGATTAAGTGTGAGACATATCTGGAGGATATCTGCAGCATTTTGAACTGTGGAGATGTCCCTAACCTGTATGGAGCAGATGAAAAGGAGCATATTCTCACAGCAATGAAACCAGTGGTACAAGACCAGGGCCAGAAGCCAACAATTAAAAATCTTATGGCTGCCTACATCAGGAGAGTCCGCAACAACATTCACATTGTACTCTGCATGAGGTTAGCTGCAGCAAGTTTGAAATTTTATCTCTTTTTGTATTTCCCTCTGCTCATTCTTCCTTTAATCTTTTTCCTTTTCAGCCCCGTCAGTAAGATGTTTCGCACACAGCTAAGGCTGTTTCCTTCACTGGTGAAATGTTGTACCATAGACTGGTTCAGCATCTGGCCAGAGGAGGCTCTGCAAGCTGTGGCCACATCATTTCTAAATGAGCTGCCTGAACTGGACGTCAGTCCCACAACCATGAAGGGTTTGGTGAGGATCCTGTGTGTGTGAACACTTGTGTGTCAGCAATGCTTGTTGATGTAGAATTTGCTAAAGGAAGGAAATACCAAGTTTTTCAGTGTTTTAGAACTTTTTCTTTAATGTTCTTGCTGTAGTGTGGATTTAGTCCATTTTGTTTACCATTAGTCCAGTGGTTCCCACCCATTTTCTGCAGGCCTCCCAACAATCATGTCAAGCTCCCCTGAATGACAATGAAGACAAATATTAGATCCTGTGGCTCTGTCTTCATAATTCCTTGCCTTTTTTTTGTTTGGTTATTAAAATGGCTGTTGTTAAGTCATTATTGTTTGCCCATTTGGTACTTTCATAAAATTGTCCATGTTTTGCTAGCAGTGCAAAAACTATATGTTTTAATTAGCCTAGCTGAACCCCCACTGTCATAATTCTGGGCTCCCCCCAGGGGGCAGGCCCCCCAGTTTGTTAAACCACCCTGCATTTAGCTCTACATGTATGTGAAGAGCACTTGTGTTTGTCTCATGTTTTATGACTGATTGCTGACTTTAGAATGTCCTGTTGCCATGTGAGGATTTGTTTTGTTAGCAATGATCTGTAGAGAGATGGAACCTGTGACTTAATCATTTAAACTGAAACCAGTGGCTGTCTGAACATGAAGAAAAAATGCCAAGATGTTATAGTAACTTTTAAAAGCACAGTCTGTTTCTATTTGATTTTTTATATAGACGCTGATGTGTGTGAAGATTCATCAGACAGTATCAAGGAAGAGTGAGCAGTACCTTGCAGAACTATCTCGAAACTTCTATGTCACGCCGAAGAGCTACCTGGACTTGCTCAAAATCTTCTCAGATCTCACTGGATGCAAGAAACAAGAGCTTTGCAGTTCTAGTTGGCATATAAAGACTGGTCTTGACAAGGCGAGGCACTGGACAACAACAATTCATTCTATAATTTATTTTCGTTTAATCAGCCACATTTTCTGAACGTATTCTGTATGGTGGCTCTGCAGCTTCGTAGCACAACTGAAGATGAATGTAAGCTGCAGGAGGAGCTGAAGATAAAAAAGCCGCTTTTGAAGGAAGCTGCCAGGGATGCTGAAGTCAACATGGAGACCATTAAAGTAAGGAAATGTTGGTAAAGTAAGAACTGTGTAAACTGCATTAAATGTAAGTAGTTTGACTCTATTTTTAATCTAGTGTCCTCTCTATTCAGCTTTTTAAACTTGTTTCTGGAACTTAATGCACAATTAAAAATTGAATATTTGTGCATGAAGCTCACCATGAAGCTAAAATGAAGAAAAAACTGCCAACAGCAGACGGCAGCGTTGCCGCTTTACAGGCCAAATACCAGGGCTCTCATTTATCAGTCGTTCTTATACTCAGATTTGTGCGTATTTTGTGCATGAGAACATTTTTACACAAAATGTGAGATTTACCATCTTGTACTTCTACTTAGAAATGTTCCTAAATACCAGAACAGCTCCGACCTGCATACACACAGTGGTAGAAAAGGGAAATTGCATTATTTTTGCAAGTATCGCAGAGATCTCAGCATCCATATTCTTTATTTGGTGGAAATAATAATAATTACTGAATTAGTAATCTCTTAGGAAAATAGATAAACAGATATGTAGCTTTGTTTGTTTATCATGTTTATACACCTATAAGCTTTCTGTAATTAAACAAAGATTAAAGTAGCAGGCAACAGCTGTTCTGAAAGGTCATTTGCAAAGAAAATTTATTATGGTTGTGTTTTTTCAGAATACCAATTTATTAAATATGTCCATCATCAAAATTTTCCCTTTAACTTTTATGATGTATTGATCTACAGCTGATAGGTGGACTTGCTGATGAAGAAGAGCGTTGGAAGAAAACAGTGCAACATCTTGACAACATGGTCCATAACTTAGCAGGTGACATGCTTCTCTGTGCAGGATACGTGGTATACCTGGGACCCTTCACTGTAAGTTTATCATAATTATAGTATAATATAGTATATAAAGAGTTGCACTAGCCAGACTTTTGCATATATATCCCATTACAAGTCATTTTTAGTAGATGAGTGCAAGCGTGTCTTTGTATCATTGTATGCAGGGACATCTTTGTGGTTATCAATGTTGAAATGTTTGTATACTGCTCATATGTTTAGGAAGAATACCGGGTAGCCATTGCAGAGGAATGGCTCCATTGTTTCAAAACACTGTGTATTCCACACAGCGATGAACCCAGCCTGCTCAACACTTTAGGAGATCCCATCAAGATCCGCTCTTGGCAGGTCAGAAGGAGGCTAAAAGCTGATCCTCTGCATTAAAGCAAATTTGCTGAGCTAAAACATCTGTTTGTCTTTGGAAATAATTTCTCTCAGTTTTTCTTATTTTTGCATATTTCTATTTTAAAGCATAATTATTTGTCTTAATTGTCATGATCCTTTTATTTCAATGTGCATAGATATCAGGCCTGCCCAAAGATAACTTTTCCATGGAAAATGGTGTGATTGCCCACTATTCATTGCGCTGGGCACTGTTCATAGATCCTCAGGGACAAGCCAACAAATGGATTAAAAACATGGTACAATCGTTTATTCCATATGCTGACAGTAACATAACTGGTTTGTGTTCATTATTAAACTGGAATTATACCAGTCTCAGATCCCTGCCTTGCTGTGCAACGACCATCAGTCTTCAAAACATCTATGACTCATCTGAATATGGATTCAGTGCTCATCCATGTTTGCCTCTTGTTGTGATCCAGGAGCGGGACAGCGGATTGGAGGTAATGAAGCTCAGTGACCAGGACTTCTTCCATCGTCTCAAGAATGCTATTCGCTTTGGTAAACCCTGCCTCTTGGAGGATGTAGGAGAGGAGCTTGATCCTGCCCTAGAACCTGTCTTGTTGCAACAGGTGATTGTACACACATCTGTTCCAAACAAAAATCATTCTATGGTTGTGTTACTTAAATATCTTCTCCACAATGCACTATGGATCCTAGACATTTAAGCAGCACAACAACACAGTTCTGACGCTGGGTGATTCAGTCATCCCCTACCAAGAAGACTTTAAGATGTACATTACCACCAAGATGTCTAACCCTCACTATTCTCTGGAGATTTCTACAAAAGTCACCCTCATTAACTTCACCTTGTCACCAAGGTAATACATATTTTAAACACGTAAAATAAAATGACTCAGCTACTTTGTTTTGTTTTAGTTTCTGTTTTTTTGTAGATCAGCTTCATCTGCATTCATCACAACTTATTCAGAGAGGACTGAAAACTGACATGTTTTATTGTTTGGATCCCGTCTTGTCAGTGATAATCTCTCTTAACTTCAGTTCTGAAAGTGTTGAGTAAAACCAGAGTTTGAAAAATGCTTAATTACAAGATGTATTTTGTGAGCTGCTGCTGAATAAAACATTTATAGTTTATTTCAAACCAGTTGACTGTTTAACCTTGTCGTATTCATCAGTAAGTATTGCATCTCTGAAGCATATTTTAGTGTCACTTTAAAGCAATCATAATGCAAATTAGTGTTATAAGTAGGTATGAAAAATAATAATTGTACTTTTTTATAATTTATTCATTCAGTGGCCTAGAAGAACTGTTGTTACGCCAGCTGCTGACTGAGGAGCATCCACAGTTAGAAAAGAAAAAGAACCAGCTAATCATCAGTAAAGCAACAATGAAACAGGAGCTGAAAGAAGTTGAGGACGGGATTTTGTTACATCTCAGCTCCACAGAAGGAAACCTTGTGGATAATAAGGAATTCATTCAAGTGTTGGAGACCTCTAAGATCAAAGCTGGAGAGCTTAAGGTCAGACAGTAGCAGAACTTTTCACTAAAGTCATAGATCCTGGAAATTTTAGTAATTGCACAACTTTCTTTGTTTGTGATTGTTTGGTGAGATCTTTAAACAATAATCTGCTGGTGCTTCATTTTTTATAAGGCTTTTTTTTGGTTTGGTTTTTCTGTCAGGCTAAAATGATGGAAACAGAAAAGACTGAGCGGGACATTAATGCTACTTTCCTGGAGTATGCACCGGTGGCTGTACGCTCTCAGATCCTGTTCTTCTGTGTATCAGATATGTCCAAAATAGATCCAATGTACCAGCACTCTCTGGAATGGTTCCTTGACATCTTCACCGCTGCTGTTGCCAACTCTGAGGCAGCAGGTAGACAACAAACTTTTAGCAATATTTCCCAATGGATTATGTGCAAATCAATGAAAAATGGTGCATTAAATATATTCATACTACATATAAACGGTCTTGTAATTCTTCTGTTTTTTACTCCATGTATTTCACACAGAGACAGTAAAGGAGAGAGTCAGCAATATAAATGAGTTTTTCACCTTCAGTCTGTACAGCCGTGTATGCCGCTGCTTGTTTGAGAGACACAGACTCATGTTTGCCTTCCTTCTCTGTGCTCGCATCATGATGAATGAGAACAAGATTGACATGGTGAGCAAACAGCGGTGATGTGGTCATTTATCTTTCTTCTGGAACTCATAAGAAACAGGAGTTTATCTTGTCTATGCACACTTGTTAAATCTACGTTATCCCTTTGTGGCAGATGGAATGGCACTACCTGCTCTCTGGATGTATGCCTGTCCAAGAACTGGCCAATCCAGCAGAAAACTGGCTATCAGACCGCGCCTGGCAGGATATTTTAGGCCTCAGTACTCTTGAAAACTTTAGCAATCTGGCAGAGAGCTTTACCGAACACATGCATGTCTTCAAGAACATTTTTGACAGCAGCGACCCTCACAGGCATGAAAATAATGTTACTGTATATAAACACAAGCACATTTCCATCCGCCGTTTATACTGAGCAGACGTTGTCATTATATAATGATGTTTGTCTAAAGGGAGCCCCTTCCAGGAGAATGGGACACCAGGTTGGACTCATTCCAGAAGCTGCTGATTCTGCGCTGTCTGAGACCTGACTGCCTCATTCAGGGCCTGCAGGACTTTGTGTCTGTTCAGCTAGGACAACGCTTCATTGAGCCTCAGGTGCAGTCCCCCTTTTCAAAGCCCAGTTTTTCTCATTTTTAATTTCATGACTTCTGTTTTAGATTGTAAACCTTTCCCCAAGTGTTTTTCTTCTTTTGAGAATTTGAGACTTTTTGTCAACACGTCTTGCTTATCTTGCCATAAGCTCTGGCAAATTTCTGAAGCTTGCTCCATTTCCATTGCTATGGATGTATCCTGTTTAACTATTTACCATTTATATTTGGTTGATGTGAATTGTTCCCTCACTGTTGTATAAAAGCAGGAATGGCATCACATTTTCCAGATACAATAAAATTACAAAGGGAGATGTACTTGTTTAGCAGGGGCTTGAATAATAACCTTTTAATGATATAAACTACAGCTATTTTTTTTTTCTTTTTCTTTTTGGTGAGGTTGTATCTGTGCAAAGATTTGGCCAAAAAAGCATTTAAAAATAATTAATGTTTACTATAATAGAGTCATACAGAAGCATTTAAAGCTTGTTTCTCTTTCCAACTTTCAACAGACATCAGACCTGTCGGTGATCTTCAAGGAGTCGTCCCGTGTTACTCCCCTCATCCTTGTCCTGTCGCCTGGCAGTGATCCTGCTGCTGACCTCTACAACTTTGCTAAATCCATGCAGTTCTCCAAGAAAATGAGTGTCTTGTCCCTGGGACAAGGCCAGGTCTCTGCCATTCTTTTTCATTGTTGTTGTTTTTTTGTTGTTGTTGTTGGTTTTTTTTTTTATTCTTTTATTCTTTTATTCTTCCAATAGTTACCCCCCCCCAAGGCGGAAATTGTGTTTTCGGCTGCGTTGGTTTGTTTGTCTGTCTGTTAGCAACATAGCTCAAAAAGTAATGGACGGATTTTGAGAAATTTTTCAGGAAATGTCAGAAATGGAATAATGAACAAGTGATTACATTTTGTGGGTGATCCAGATCACTGCCTGCATCCAGGATTTTTTTAAAGGATTCTTTACTATGGGGAGATCGGGATAATTTTGCTATTACAGCTTCTAATTTATCAGATAATGCCCAGAATCATTGGCAAAAACATTACAGTATAACCACATAGTAGATGTTAAATACGCTAACAGCTAAGCCAGATCATCACTATTAGAGAAAATGTGAATTTCTTCAATAACTTAAGACTATTATAGCCATTTGCTTCATCTTGGTGTCTAAGGGTATGTTTCCAGCATAAAGGATTCTAAGTAAGATGTGGCATCTGTTCTGATCATGGAAATATTGATATTAGCTTAAAGTATACATAAGAATGTTGGCATGTAACTGGGTGGACTGTTGGGCCTTTCAGGGTTTATTTCAGGTGAGTGACCCTATGACTTGGCGGAGGTTTGCACTCGCTAAGTGCTTCTAGTTTTTTCTGTGACTGAGCTCCAGGTAACTCACCAAAGGCCATTATACATACCAGATTAATAATTCCAGGGGTTATAATAAGTAAAAGAAAAAAAGCCTAAACCCTCATGTTCGTGTTTTAAAATAACTGCTGGCGAAATGCTGGTAATATTTCCCAGCAGCACACTCATTTTATAAGTGTTAACATTTAACATGTGTTAATAATATTACTGACTGCAATGTGAGTTGAAATCATGTCTCTTCCTAGACTCTATCATCCTGTCCTCAGTTCCTGTTTATGTTGAACTGAATTTGTTTTATGTGCTGTGTCCTACGCAAAAGTACTCCTTAGTCTTATTCCTTAAATAGAATCTAATCAATTTTACCTCTTGGATTACAACCTCAAATCACTGTAGGACTTGACTCCTGCTATTGTCTTCAAAACTGTTTTTTTTCACTGTGGTATGATTCAGGGTCCCTTGGCTGAGGCTATGATGCAAACTGCAATGGAAGGAGGTCAGTGGGTCTTTTTCCAGAACTGTCACCTGGCACCCAGCTGGATGCCCACCCTAGAGAGACTCATTAACAGCATTGACCCAGTAAAGGTTAGCATAAGTGCAAAAACAAGACCACTAATGCAGTATACAGCAACTACAAGCATGCATGTCACAAAAACAGAAACAAACACAACCACTCATTTTTTTTTATACAACTTTGGACAAACCGAAGATACAAAACTTTCTGTTCCCTTTACCGGGTTGAGTTCTTACTTTACTGTAAATGGGAACTGTTTGTTAATCTTCATGTACAGGTACACGAAGACTTCCGCCTGTGGCTCACAAGCATTCCCAGTCACAACTTTCCCGTATCCATTCTCCAGAATGGTTTCAAGATTACGATTGAGCCTCCAATGAGCATCAAGGCCAGCCTGCAGAAAACCTACCTGAGCCTCACCAATGATTTTTTCTCCTCTTCTACCAAGGTCAGCATCTCCCTCTGTCACCCCTCCAATGAGCCTGCTCTGCTCCTTATATTCATTTTAAATTATTTTATTTTCATTTTTTTATTTTAATTTTAATATTTGAATTTATTTTAAAATGTATATCTAGAACATTTAATGTCATTGTTGTGTTATAGCTACATTTTTCATGCGTGTTGCAGCAACTTCAGTTCATTCCTCTACACACATCTTCTCTTTTTAGACGGGAAACTTAAAGTCTTTGCTCCTGCCTCTCTGCCTGTTTCATGGGATTGCTTTGCAGCGAAGAAAGTTCGGCCCTTTGGGCTTCAACATTCCCTATGAGTTCACTGATAACGACCTGAACGTGTGTATCAGTCAGCTAAAAATGTTCCTGGACAAGTACCAAGACATACCGTACAAGGTGATGGATTGAAGGCCTCTGTTTGTATTTAACTCTCTGTTAGCTAGAATAGTTGTGCATGCCAGGTATTTGTAATGCACAATGCTTTTTAAAAAAATATTTCTTGTCACTGGGTATTTGAGGTAAAAAGTGTAAGCAGAAAGTAAGTTCTGGACTCAGTAAGAGAATATGTTTGTTCATTTGTCTGTATCTCCTTTTTGTCCTCCACCTGTCCAGGTTCTAAAATACACTGTTGGGGAGATTAACTATGGCGGACATGTGACAGATGACTGGGACAGACGATGTCTGCTCACTGTGCTGGAAGACTTATTTTGTCCTGCTGTCCTTAGTGCTGATCGTGTCTACTCATCGTCTGGGGTCTGCCGGAAAATAGACTCTAATCTGGATATCAAGGTTAGATAAGCAGAGGAGTATTTAAAAGACTTCTCTGTGCATCAGTTTATACGTAAAGCTGCCTGTGCTTTATAGAGCTAGGCATCAAATATTAAATTATGAGTCTAAGTTAAACACTGTAGGATGACACTCTAAGTACCACAACAGTATTTTTATAATTAAAGCAAAATAATACAGTCAGGTAAACATTATTCACCGCATGATAAGTTAAAAAAAAGAAAAGCAAAACTATGAGACACAAGCAAATAGTTGTCAGAGATGAGGCAGTTAAGATATTTATCAGCTCAGCTACTGCAGTGTTGACCTCAAAGTAGTGATAGCATATTTCAAGATGTCACGTGACATGACTTAAAGCCTTTTGTATGAGTTCATTCTCTAAGAAACTCACAACTACAAAAATGTTTTCCCTGTTCTTGCTGCTTTTGCCCACAAGGACAAATCCAGAGGTAATTTTTTCTGTCTTTCATTACTCAGTTGTATATAAACATAGAACTATTTGCAGTCCTAAATAGGGCTGTGTGTATAGTTTGTAAAAGTCTTAATGTTTCTGATTTAAACACAGATTAATGGTGTTCATATATCTTCACATTTTCTTAAGTGTTTAAATCAAACTGTCAAATTCTCAACTGATCAGCATCTGTGTGACTTCTTGTCATGGTAACTCTGACCCTAGGGGTACTTAGCGTATATCCATGGCTTGCCCATCAAGGATCCCCCAGAGATCTTCGGTCTCCATGACAACGCCACCATCAGCTTTGCCCAGAATGAGACCTTCTCTCTGTTGGATGCCGTGGTTTGTCTCCAGCCTCGAGCTTCATCTGTTGAAAGCAAATCTCTGGAGGAGGTACAGATATAGATGAATAGATTTCCCTGTCTTCTTTCATTTATACCTCTAAATCATGTAATCATATTTACACTAATTTAATACCATCAGAACAGTGCAAGACATGTAATATTTGTCTATGATCTGCCTCTTCTTGAACTGAAGACATTGGAAGAGATTGTGGCGGGCATATCTGAAAAGGTTCCCCAACCATTTAATGTTCAAAAGGTGACTGAAAAGTACCCAGTACTCTATGAGGAGTCCATGAACACAGTTCTCATCCATGAGGTCATCAGGTAAGAGACAATAGGGTAACACTGCATAAGACGGCCATCATAAGTTGTGGGAATTAGAGTGGAATTATGAGGTATTGCCAACACTCTGGGGATCAAATGGATTTACAAGGTTTAGCTGTAAACTCAATTTAGTATTTTAAAAATCCATAAACAGACTAAAATCAATCAAATTTATTTATAAAGCACTTTTACATCCTTTACATTAAAAACAGCAAAAAAGCCATTTTATTCCATCAAGTCCCCCAGACCACAAACCAGAGTCACACATACACACACATACATCACTTATACCCACACATACATATATACACACGCACATACATGTACATAAAATGATGTTCTCTACAGCGCAGTCCTCTCCCTCACCAATCACAGTGGGGGAACTACAACACTGGAATTTTTAAAAACAGACTTTAAGCTGAAAAAAAAATAAAAACAGAATAAATAAATAAAATAAAAAATAAGATTTAACAAGTCAAATAAAATAAGATAAAATAAGACACTAGAAAAATGGAATGAAAACATGGTATAAAAGACTTCTGTTAAATATTAAAAGAAGTTCATTAGTAATGTGAAACTTTTAAATTTGTTAAAAAGCCATTTCTAAATAAAAAGGTTAAAAAAAACTATCCCAAAAATAAACGATTTATCATACTTAAGAGACTTGGAGAGAAATAAATGTAAGTAAGATAGTGATTATGAATAATAATTGGTTAATAGCATTAGCTTATGAAGAATAAAATCATGAAATAAAGCCGGAACACAATGTTTTGAAACTGATAAGAACTGTTTTTTAAATAAAAGTCTATTAAATGTGATTTGTGAATAATCATTTTTTCATTTTTCTTACATTTTACATTGAAAAAAAGACTTTCCGTATCGGTACGTTTTTTCTTTCAGATACAACAAGTTGCTGGTGGTCATTTCTCAGAGTCTCGGTGATGTTGTGCAGGCTCTGAAGGGTTCACTAGTGATGTCCTCAGAACTGGAGCTTATGGCCAACAGCTTATTACACAATATGGTGCCTGACGTGTGGAAAGCCAAGGCAAGACACACACACACACACACCATTTGTTTGATTCTCTGCTGGTATATCTCAACCTCTGAAAACTATTAATGTACCAGACTTTTAAAGAGCTTTATTTGAAAATTATTTCATAATATTGTATATATTTTATTTTCCTGCATTTCTGAATGTTAAATGAAATTTTGAGGCATTTATGTTCCATTCTAATAAATAAATGCCCTGCTTTCTAGGTATAAACTGAGCTATCAGCTACTACTACTTTGTACTGTTCTATTTTTCCAGGCCTACCCATCTCTGAAGCCTCTGGCCTCCTGGGTGTCAGACCTGCTTCAGAGGATTAATTTCCTACAGAGATGGATCTTTAATGGCCCTCCACCTGTCTTTTGGATTAGTGGTTTTTTTTTCCCACAGTCATTTCTCACTGGAACCCTACAGAATTATGCCCGTTGCTCTGGCACCTCTATTGACACAGTTGGATTTGACTTTAAGGTCACTACAACTATTCCTGCCTAACTAACTTAAAACAAAATAATTTATACATCTTATGTACATTGCTACATATTTAGATTGACATAAGCATAAATATTTGTTAGCTCCTTTTAAAGTTGCTCTAAGATATTAGCTTTCCTATGATCATGACCCACTTTCTTCTCCATTCTTTCTCTAATGCTTCCTCCCTTAGGTGAAAGCAAAGTCAGTGTCAGAGATAACAGAAATACCGAGCACTGGCTGCTACATCCATGGTCTATTCCTGGAGGGAGCTCGCTGGGATGACAAAGCAGGTCGGCTCACAGAATCCAGGCCCAAGGAGCTCTACACACAAATGGCCGTCATCTGGTTGATCCCCAAACCCAACCGCAAACGTCCACATTCTGGGGTCTACCTCTGCCCCGTCTACAAAACGCTGAGACGAGCTGGTTAGTACGTACAGGCAATCATCCACAGTGTACAAGACACAGATATGTTAGGACTTAGCTCAGGCGGTGTCACTGAAAATGTGTGGAAAAAGATGAGATGGGCTAGTTCATGCTTGAAACTTTCTGAAACAATGCCTCAGAGTTGTGATTAGGAGTTTAGGTGCTTGCTCAAGTATATGTGTGTACGTCCTCTTAGTGGTTTTATTACTCACCCAGAATAGACTTCAGTTAGTGTTGAGTTTCATGAAGCGTCTGAAAGTGCAGCTCTGTATTTTCCACCCACAACTCAAAGCCAACACTTTATGCTGGCTCATGAGACTCCTCTGAAACACTCAGTGCAAGGATGGAAAATACAAGCAATTTCAAATGTCTTCCATGTCACCAACCTGCTCACCGTTCTTTGTGCTTCTGTAGGGACTCTGACTGCCACCGGCCATTCGACTAATTACGTGTTTGCGGTGGAGCTGCCCACAGATCACAGTCAGAAACACTGGATCAGACGGGGAGCTGCCCTCATCTGTGCACTGGACAGCTAATCACAGCACTCTTTTACATAAATGGATGACATTGGTTCTGGTTGAAGTCATGTGTACTAAAACTAAGCAAGTCAGATTTTTCTTCATGTAATACACCCCTTGGCTTTAAGGATTTATTTTCTTAAACTCGTCCTGTGTAATAAACTGGTGTTAACAATTAAAATATGCAGATGATTTAGTCATCTTTGAATATTTATTTTTAGTGTTCTTCTGCAGAGTTTTTAGTAACATCTCATGATCTGCACGTCCAGGAAATACAGTTACCAGCATTTTCCATTGTTCTCTCTGCTTCATTTTTCCTCCACAGCGTTCACTCGACAGTAAGCTGAGTTTCTGTCCTGCTCCTTTAAGGAAGCAGCACAGCCAGTTGAGAAATATGACTTAACCAGAAGGGGTGGTGCTTAAGCAAACTGTGACACTGACTGGCCATGTGAATTCAACCGGGACTCCGGATCAGCAGAGTCAACAGATGATCCGGGTGCTGGCCCTTCAAGAAATCTAACAGCGTTTTCATTTTCATTTTAATCTAATGTGTTTAGATTCCTTTGAGTTTTGGTAAACTTGATTTTAAAAAGCATTCAGAATAAACTACAAATGTACCGCGGTTCATCAGTCTAACGAGTGGATCTACTTCGTGGAGGCTTTTATTTATTTTGACTGAAGCTTGGACGCGCTTTGGGACACGCAGATGCGCGTTTAGTGGTCTGTCCCTGAACTTCCCAGCTTTACGCACTTAACCGGAGGGCGGTGGGAGTTGTCGCTTTACTTTGATTGAGTCCTCCTGAGCACCGCTGGTGACAAGTCG
This sequence comes from Melanotaenia boesemani, assembly GCF_017639745.1. NCBI lineage: Eukaryota > Metazoa > Chordata > Actinopteri > Atheriniformes > Melanotaeniidae > Melanotaenia > Melanotaenia boesemani. Next base: position 37,775,683 of record NC_055684.1, read on the forward strand.
GCGTGAACATGCTTCAGAATGGAAGCGGAAAGGAAAAACCGCCAAAGACTGATGGAGCAGAGTCAGACTCTCCGGCTGCCGACCCGAAACCGCAGCCTGACCCCCCCGCCGCTGACAAGAAGGACACCGATACCGAGCTGCCACACTTCGCCATGCCCGCTTATCCCAAACTGGAGATAAAACGCAACGCGGTGACGGACGATTATAAAATCTCCAGTCAGGTTCTGGGCTTGGGAATCAATGGCAAAGTGCTCGAGTGCTTCAATAAGAAGACCGGACAGAAGTGCGCACTGAAGGTATTTAAGTCACCTGATACTAATTACTGTTAGAGAAACTATGCTGGAGCACTCCCACAGGTCTGTTTACACCCTCTAGTCGCGTAATAACATACTTATTAGTATTATATTTTCCAGTCTTGGGGAATTAACCTCTGACTCAGTTTTTGGTGCTAAAACTTGTCAGTTTAACCTATAATAACAAGTATGGGCGGGTGTTAAAATATGATCAGTTCCTCTCAAATATTAGAAGTTATACCAGTCTTTCAAATATAAACACTGCCTGAAACTATTCCTTTGTGTGCCATCTTGATATTTTTATACATCTTACAATAGAAATAATTGATCCATATGTTTATAATAGAACAGTATGAACTAGAAACTTGCTAATGAATCATACACGTTTTTATATTTGGCTTTTAATTTGTTTACAGAGATTGACATTGTGGTGTTCAAGGATTACACAACAAAACCTATTTTTGTGATGCTAAATAATTAATTTATGGTGCCAGGGTCAGTCTGCATGTGGGTGTTTCTAGAAGATTCATAAACACCCAGATTATGCTTTTCAGGCCCTTACTCTCAGACATACACTCTAACATGTTACACTTATTTAAAGTGACACATGGGTTGGGATGAGGATACCTTATTCTGCGAGCAGTGGAAACTTAAGCACACCCCATCACAGACGCATACACCCACGTGCACGGGTCATTTGGCTGTCACCTGTCACCACCGGGCCACAGACCCGGAGATTTGCAGGCTTATAGTAATCCATCTGGATCTGAGTTGTCAAACCAGGCAGCGGCAGTGTCAAGCAGAGCTGTGACACTGGGTGGAAGGAGGGGAAAATGATGAAACAGGGAGATAAACTGCAGCAGAAAATGGGAAGTCAACCAAAAGATGAAAAGCTAAAGGTGACAAGATGCTTGATAGCATCATGTCAGAGTGGCTGAGAGTAGAAAATGATTGCTACCCAGAAATACTGCAGAGGGGGAGATAAGAAACTTTAATGCGCTTGATGAACTGAATCTGAGATTATTCTCCTTTTAAAACAGTGATTTGTTTACTGCACCACAGCCCAAGATATTTTTCTGAAGGTACTTGAATTCTGCTATCATCATGTAGCTTTTGACTTTATCATTACAGAGTTGGCTGGTGCTTAATAAACTTCTGTCAAGGAAACGCCACAAAACCAACCCATTCACTTTCTGAAGAACCTGTTCACAGGTGCCAGAAGCAGCAAAGAGGAACACTGTTATTCCTGTAGTAGATCTCTCTCTGATCGGTGTGTTTTGCTTTGGTCGAGGACTCAGACCATCCTGTCAGCTCATGTTTCATTTGCTCTGACAGAATTTGTGTAGCGCCCCTCATCGAGCTGTGCTCAGGTCAGGCCAGTCAAAGTCGTTCATATCTGGCGTAACGGGCGGACTGGAGATAATGAATCTGTGCAGAGGGAGCACGACATGCAGCTCAATGTCACACATTTCTGCTTGTCTATCAAACTGCTGCCAGAGGCATTTTGGTTTGCACCTGTTGGTAACTCCCCTTGAAATTTGGAAATGAACTGTGTAGTTAGTTACTGGCTAATTCTCAATTAGCACATTTGTTTGAACTGGACTGAGACTGAGATGTTTTAGTGTGCATATAGAGTCTTCCATCCATCCGTACTTTCATTTTCCTCCACTTATCCAAGCTCGGGTTGCAGAGGCAACATTTTCAGGAGCAAGACCCAGGCACCCCACTCCCCAGCAGCTCTCTCCAGCTCCTCCATAGGGATGTATAACCCTTCCAGCGAGACCTGGATCCGTCCCGGGTCCCTCTCCAAGTGTCTCTAAGGGGAGACGAAAAGGGTGCATCAGATACCCAAACCACCTCAGCTGACTCCCTTCAATACAGAGGAGCAGCAGCTCCATGCCAAGCTCCCTTAGGACCCTCATTCAGTAATCTTATACTTTTAATATTGTTTTAAATTTCATCTAATGAATGAAATTTAGAATGTGCATTAGTACAAAAAAATCTGAAACATTCATGGGTCAGTTATACACAGAGGTATTTTTTTCATTTATTTCTAACAAAAAATAACATAGAATAAATAAGAATTAACTGTTGATAAATCCCACATGCTCCAAACCACCACCCCCATACTTGTTCATGTTTATTTACACTGAAAAAATGCCCTCAATTATCCATATATAGCAACAACACACCCCTTTTAGAAATCACATGAAAATAGCTTGTGTGTCTTTTCCAGAGTAATGGAGAGGAGAGGAGAGGAAGGGTGGCGAAGAAAACTCAGTTCACTCATTCAAGTCCTGCTAACATTTATTTATAAGGCAACACAAAGTTTTAGTTTAAAAGTGCCCTCATACGATGCACTGTCTTCCAGAAAGAAAAGCAAAAATGGTTTAACTAACAAAAGAAAAAAGATTAATTGCTGCACAAGAGAAGGGAGTACAGTTAATGATTTAGGGTCAAATTGTGTATTTAGTTTCTCTTAAACAGCGGTCCTAAGTAACTGTGTAGCTCTAACAGGACTGTCTTTGGGAAGCAGTATCTGTACCCTCACCAAGCAGATCAGAGCCACGCACAGTTTCAAGATCTTCTCATAGAGGCAGGTCAGCCATGGCAAGTTTTCAAATACTTGTCTCTCACAGGTGTCTTGTGTGTGTTTTTGACATAAATTAGGCTGCACATGTTTTTCAAACTAACTACTAACTGAGTAATCATTATTTTGAGGAGCTGAAGAGCGTATGTGGATGTTTAAACTGTCTGCTGTGACACCAGTAATGCCTTCCATTTCTCTAGATTTTGGGTTTAAATATGTGTTTATATTCACTCACATTCCAAAGTATGATTATTATCAGGAAACTCCACCACAGAATCTCCCCAGAGACACAGCCGCAGACTTTCTCTAAGTCCACAAAGCATATGTAGACTGGATGGTCAAACTCCAATGGACTCCTCACAAGATCTGGTCCACAGTTTAATGACCTGAACGAAACCCACACTGTGGAGTAAGCTGTCCCAGGGAGGATCACCATCGTAGTTCTCCACCAAGATAAGATGGGGATTCTGTGGAGGAGGCATATACAGCCATTTAAGCTTATTTATAACTTTCCTTATGTTTTTTTAACCTCTAGAAACAAATAGATGGCAATATGAAACAATCAAGAGTTTCATATGTGGGTACAGTAAAGAGTTGTCCCAGCTCACTGGGTTTTAATGAAGTGTTGCTCTAAGCACTAAATGTATGGGTGGATATAGGTTTAATCTACTTTGCAGCAGAGCTGGCCGCAAGCCATCCCTGTAATGTAATTCAGTTACAGCCATCTTCTAACTTGGATTTGTTGAACTTCTGGACAGGATACAGAGAAAGCCTCTTGTGCACTACCCTCAACTGCTCGTGGTATTAAAGCACAGATCTGACATGTGATTCTTTTATTTGAGCACCTGAAATGTTTTACAGATAAATGTACAGAAAGCTGAGCTGCAGGTTTGTGTTTCAGCTTCCATCCACAGTAATAATTTCCTTATAATGTGTCTAAGAAAAACTTTGGAGGATTGCATGGAAAAGATCTCTTTTTGAAAAGCTACTGTCAGACTGTACACATGCTTCCCTGCTGCAGCTTGTGCTGCTGCAGTAAGCAATCATTAGAAGTTTGTGTGTTGAGGTTCAAATCATGTCAATCTTTATTTATATAGCACTTTCGCATACCAAACCCTAACCCTAAACAACAATAAAATAAACAATAAAACAGAAAAGATGGGCAAAGCCTGGCCTAACGATCTGGATCTGGAGTTAAAAGCCAATGAAAAAAGACGCCTTTTTAAAAGAGATTTAAATTCATTCAAGGTTCTGGCAGACCTCACAGAAAGAGAGAGACCACTTCAGAGTTTAGGGGCTGCTGAGGTCATTATGCCTCAGGAGATCTGACATTTTGAATATCCACACTGGTGTTTTAACAGAACAGGACTTGTGTTTCTGCACTACGACGTAGTTGTGGAAAATTGTGCCTAATAATGTTAAGGTGGTTTTCTGCCTGGATTTGAAACTGTTTGCTGGGTTTTAACACCTGCGATCAGGGGTTTTTAACATTTCCATGATGAAAGAATTCAGTCTAAAGATAGGAGTCAGATTGTCTGTTACTTCTGCTCAGCTACTTTGACATATGCCACTTTCTAAACACCTTGGCTGTAGACTTTATGAGCAGTGCTTTATTGATGGAAGGTTGTAAAGATAAACCACATTTTTATGATGTATACAAGCTCACTAATATCCACTAATATTTATTAGAGTGTAAACATCTTAGAGCGTTTGAAGTGTGTGTGTGTGAAAAAGCAGGTTCTAGTGAGGTGTAATTAGCCTTACTGGTCACTTTCAGGTGAATGTGTGTCTCTCAGTGTGTGTTAAGCGTCTATGAACACATTTTGGATGGCTTTAAGTGGATGTAGTTGATTGGTTTATGTGCTCAAACAGGACCAGGGTTCATGGGAAGATTAGCTGTCTCATTCTCTCAGTCCTTCGCCTGTCTCACCTGTGTGCTTTCTGTGTCTGTTTAATCCTCTTTTATTGTCGCCAGTTCTGTTTCTCTGCAGGAAATTAAGGTAACCAGCTCCCATGGTGTCTGCACAGATTGGTGTCATTAAACTGTAAAAGACACACAGAAATAAACCCGCCCACTGCTTCGCTTAAGTCAAGTTTAGTGGGTGAGATTTAACAAAATGGGCATGTATTAGTTTATCAGACAAGTTAAGTCAGCGGAAACCCTCAACTTCTACTTTCAGCACCCTGGTGTTTTCTGGTACTCCTCACTTCCTCTTTAACTTTGGTCAGCTGAATGATGGCGGCAACATTTAGAAGCTGTTCTTCCTACATTTAAGGTTTCCTGGAAACTTTATTCTTTATCGACCAGCTGAACCTGAATTTCTAAAAGCATTTGTTTTTAGTTTGAAGGCTTTTTTTTTTCCTAGAGCAGAGAACACAGATGGGAACATGAAAAACAGAACATGCTGGGAAGTGATGTGTGGTAAATGTCAGTTGGACGGGAATTGAACCCACAACTCATTGCTGGTTCATCTTAAAGTCGTCTCTAGCACAACTCAGATTTATAAAGCATGTCTGTCACGGGTCAGCGAGTCAACCTGTGTGTGTGTGTGTGTGTGTATTTTAGACTTCCTGGTCGGCCTTGTGAACAGCAACAAATTAGTCCAACACTGTCACCTCCTAAAATACACTCTGACTGCATGTTATGTCAAAGTCTTCCACCAGCTCGGCGTGTGCGCATGCACACGTGAGCACATGTCCTGCTTGTGTCAGATCCGTCCTGCTGTTTGGGCAGCTGGTTATAAAAGCTAAACATAAACGTGTGCTCGGCTTACACACAGCGCAGCTGTGATAAACAGTCAAATGTTATATTGTTATTTTATTTAATTATCACAACCTCTATGATGCTTTTCTGTTACTGTCCAAGGGTCACATTTCATTTATTTATTTATAGCAGAAGGCTTTTATATGAGAGCAATATCTGGCAGGTTTCTGTGTATTTTAGTGGTTTAATGCCCTTCAGATAGCTCAAGCTGATATTTCCAGTATTTATAGTTGGGCCACTATTTTACATCAGATACTTTTCTTCTAATTCACTTCATCCAGTTAATCCAGACTAATCTAACTTCCTCTTATTTCCTTGTTTACCCAGTTGTTTGCTTTGTTTTGGTTAAATGTTCATAATAGTGTTCTGTAGTTTAGATGGATGTCTTTAAATGACTTCTTTGGTTAAATTAACATTGAAATGCTAGGATATAACATCAGGAAACGGTGAATGGAGAAGTTGGGACCAAAACATAAACAGACGTAATATTATGTTCCTGCTCTGTTATATAATAGAATGGAATAGAATAGAAATACTTTATTAATCCCTTTGGAGAGTCCTCAGGGAAATTTGGGTAATATATATAATAATAGTAATATAATACAGAAACCTTGTAATAACTAATGCAGTAAGTTAGATTTCTAATTACAACTTGCTCTAAATCTTTATTTGGACTCTAGAATAAAACATAATTATATATGCAAAATAGTCATTCAGCTCATGAGTCATAGACGACATCAAACAAGTCTTAATGGTTCCTTGATTTTATATCCACAGATCCTCTACGACAGCCCCAAGGCGAGAAGAGAGGTGGAGCTGCATTGGCGAGTGTCGGGGGGGGCCGTACATCGTTCGCATTCTGAGCCTTTATGAGAACATGCATCACGGGAAGAAGTGTCTGCTCATCATCATGGAGTGGTAGGATGGATGGATGGAAGGATGGATGGATGGATGGATGGATGGATGGATGGATGGATGGATGGATGGATGGATAGTTTGTATTACTAAGAGTTCATTTGTCGCTACATCCCATATTATTTACTCATCTGATATATAGCTAGCATCTGTTATCTTGTGATTTCATTACTTTTTGGAAAAAAAAGACTTGATGGAACTTCTTCTAATTATTTGACACAAACCATTTGTGGGTATTAGCTGAACATCACAGGAAGGCGTGGAAGAGAAACCAGTCTGAAAGACTGTGTGGGCAAATCACATCAGTCATATCATTAGTGGCTACAGAGAAGCCAGAGAAATCTCTGTAAGCATGTTTAAACTGAAAATAATATTAAACGTCTATGATATTTGTGCCTTCAGGCAGGACAAAAACAGACACAATTCTGGAGTAGAAATCATTCTTTGGGTTCAAAAACACTCCTCATAACCAAATGCAAGTTAAAGGTCTATGATGAAAGGGAAAAGTATGCAGGAGCAGGACGTCCTGTGGTTTAGCAAAGAAAGATCTGGTAATCACAGACAACCTTCTCTGAGCCAGAGAGCAGAGGAATGATCCAGTCTGATCGTATGATAAAGCATCTCTGATGGTATCAGGTGCAAGATAAATGCCATTCTGCATGTGTTATAACGACATGGCTGCATTTGACATGTTATCTTTATACGATTCAGCTATACATTAGCTTAAAATGAAGGGCAAACAATGGCATTTTACACAGCATCCAAACTACGTTGTGTTTGTAGATCGCTGTTCTGTTTTCACAGTTTTCCACTTGATTTTTCCCTTTTTCTTTGTGACAAATAAAGAGCAGAAGTTCAGCAGTGAGTAGAGGTTTGCACCACGCCCGCATGTTTTCCAGCACTGTCAAAAGTCATTACTGTTTATGACACTTTAAATACACAGAAAGGTAGAACTGTTGCTGTTTCATGTTCGATTTTAAGAACCACGGCCTTCCTGTAGGAAGAAGGTTATTTTCAGATCTATGGGATGGTTCATGCATCATTTTCTGTTTGATAGAGGAAATTCTGACAGGCTGTTGAGGAAGCTCAAGGTCAGACAGAGATGTTGGCGCAGATGATGACAAGACACAGACGGGTTTCTATCCAGACTTCATGTGTCATGACAAACTTTATAGTAGTGAAAGCTTGACATCTTGTATTTTTGTCTTATGACACATGCTTGTATTTGAACTTTGTCCTTTTTATTGCCTCTGTTGTGAGTGGAAAAAAAATCCTGATAATGCAGAGAAGAGGTGCACTACAGAGAGCAGCTGACGGGAAATGACTGTTCATGGAAATTTTAAATACTTTTATTTTCACAGCAGTTATTTATGTTGTTGTGTGTGCAGTGGCCTCGTTAGTGTGTGTGTTTGTGTGTGTGTGTGTGCTCAGGCAATGAGAGATTGACTGTTGTTTCCTGTGTGAATGTAAGTCAGAGGACAGTGGTGGAGCCCCATGCATATAGTCAGTTTAGCACACATACTCACTCACATTTCACAAAAAGTACACTCTTACGTAATGCACACAAATCCAGCCGGAAATGAGCACAAACACTTTTTCTTAGGAACAAAAGGGAGAGTTTCAGGTGTCTGTGGCTGCCCTGTGATGCCTGAGCAAGAAAAGACATCTGATTGAAGCCTGTTCCTTTCGGTATCACCGAACAGGCCTCAGCCTTTAACTCAGTGTCTTTTAAATTTCAATATGACTTAACTTTGCATCACTTCTCTTAACATCTGCTCAGAGCGAGCTGTGAAAAAGACAGCTTCTGCTCAAATCAGATTTCATGTCATTAGACAGTTAGCGCTGCAATATATGCATATCTTAAGTCACACTTTCAGGTTACAAATAACATCCATACACACTTGGTACGCCAACATTTATCTGTTTCTGTCTGTCCAGCATGGAGGGCGGAGAGTTGTTCAGCAGAATCCAGGCCAGAGGAGACCAGGCCTTCACTGAAAAAGGTGAGGACATGTGGAAGGATGGAGTGTGTGGCAAACGCTCAGTGGCATAGGACACACGTCTCAGACAGGAAAAGACAAAGTAAACTGGTTTCAGCCGATTGAACAGCTATAAATTTAGATTTCATAGAAACGCTTTGCACTTTTTTTAGAAGCTTCTAAATATATTGAATCATCTCAGACATTAAATTATCATTGAATGAGAATGCCACAAAAATGCTCTTCAGAGAGGAGACTGAGGTGTTGGAAGAGGGAACGGAAACGTTCGGTTGTCCTTCTTATCGTATATTGGAACTGTTTCTGGTTTGAGAGAATGTGTTAATGTTTCCTCCCAGAGGCATCTGAGATTATGAGGGACATCAGCACAGCCATCGAATTTCTCCATAACATGAACATCGCACACAGAGACGTCAAGGTGCACAAAGCTTGTGTTCAGCACACAAATGATTAAACACATGATGACTTCTGGCTATTTTGGGGAAATTTAAACACACACATTTTCCTTCCTCTGCTTCCATCTCCAGCCAGAGAACCTGCTGTATACAAATAAAGATAAAAATGGGGTCCTCAAACTGACAGACTTTGGCTTTGCTAAGGAGACAACGCTGCATAACCCTTTGCAGACCCCCTGTTATACACCGTACTATGTGGGTAAGCTGATTTGTGTCATTGTCCTGACATGTGACTTGAGGGCTGAAAAAAAAATTGTTACGTTTTAGTGAAAAGAAAATAAACCGAAATATATTGAGTCATTTTCTTTCTTGCTAATCTTAAATTGTGTATTTCCTGTGTGTGTGTCTGTGTGTGTGCATTATCACTGATAAGCTCCGGAAGTTTTAGGTCCAGAGAAGTATGACAAGTCATGCGACATGTGGTCTCTGGGTGTCATCATGTACATCCTGTGAGTATTGAGTGTGTTTTTGGATAAAACATTGGGCTATGACATGCTCTATGACGTAACTTTTTTCTCTTCTGCGCTGTGTTTGTTACTGCAGGTTGTGTGGCTTCCCTCCATTTTACTCCAACACAGGTCAAGCTATTTCTCCGGGGATGAAGAGGAGAATTAGGATGGGCCAGTATGAGTTTCCTAATCCAGAATGGTCTGAGGTGTCGCAGGAAGGTGAGAAACCCAAACACACATAAACTCAGTTAACAGGAAAACTGCTCATTTTAAGACTCTACATTGATCTGGAGGTCTAACCCTGGCTCTGTGATAATTACATTACAAAACATAAATTAGAGGAAGAAGACAAACAAAATCAGTCTCCTTGGCTACAAACAACAGAGAAATAGAGACTAGTCTGGGAATTCCTTTTAACTGAAGTTTTAATGTCTGATGTTTGCCATGTTTGTGTCATCTGAGAAACATGTTTAGGGGAAAAAATAAAAATACCAGAAGCAAACTATTTTTCCAAGTCCGTGGAAGGATAATTTTCTTTCTTGATTCTGTTTCCATCAAGTTTTTCCAAAGTGCGTCAGAAAACCTGGTAACACAGACGCTAAGACTGTCAGTGATGAAGACGATGCAAAATATTAAGTGTCTACTGTCTGTACGTAGCTCATCATCAACTTCTGTAACAGATGTAACCCACCACCACCTTTTCTGTACTGATAACTGGAGAACTTGGTCTGTTTGCAGCATATTTCCTATAGTACCATAAAACAGACCTGTGGGTGGTGGCTTGAATTGTTTACTCCCTAACAAGCGTGATTCACACCTGTCAACAACTCCCATCGGAAAACATTCACTTCCTCATCTGATGGTTGATTAGTTTGGTTCTACAGCAACACCACGTGTTCTGAAGACAGCTGCGTTTAATGTTCTTCTCAATCATTAATATGTGGTTAGGGAATTGTTTTAGTATAACAACCAATATGTCAAGCATCCCTCTAGCCAGAGGCTGCGCCAAACAAGCCACCAAGAAGATAATGTTATTACTGAGGGAAGGAAAAAAGGGTGCTTTGGGCAGATGATGTGCAAAGTTTTCTGTAGGAGGAAACATCTCCTCTACTTAGAAAGGAAAATAATTGTACATATTCTGCAAAATATTATTAAATTAAATAAGTTGCATGCTTCATTGTGAAGGATGCAACTTGAGAAAGTCTACCAAAGTGGACATGACCTTTTGGTGAACATGTATGACCATAAACAGGAAACCCTGTCAGTGCACTGACTGGCTGCAGGCTTACTGTTTGACCTAGTAATGTTGATATATTCTCATAAAGAAAACCTCAGTGAGGTTATCTTCATGCGAAATCAGCTAAACCTGTCATACAGTCTTATTCACTTCCCACACCCACTCACCTCATCACATTCTCTGCTTTTCTAGTTTTAGTTTTGGAAAGACAGCGGGTACTCTTGCCTTAACCCCTTACGGAAATCAGCTGGTGTCATCCTCTTGGCCAACAATGACAAAACATGACTCTGCACACATTTTCATAAACATGTCTTTTTGTCCACTCTTTGCTGCCCCTAATCCAACTTGCTCTGCAAGTAGGTCACACTGATGAAACGATAAGCTTCAGGATATTCAGTATTTCCACATCTGTGTCTTGCTGCTACTAAAGTTTCCATCTTTGCTCTGTCAGCTAAAGATTTGATCCACCAGCTACTGAAGACAGACCCTAACGAGAGAATGACCATCACTCAATTTACCAACCACCCCTGGATCAATGTAAGTATCTCTATATAATCAGGAAGGTAACTTGTCCTGTTTCCATTCATCTCAGTGCCTTCATCTGGTTGTGTGTTTGTGCCATTCTGCACTGCAGCAGTCCATGGTGGTTCCCTCCACTCCACTCCACACAACCAGGGTCCTGACTGAAGATAGAGAGATGTGGGAGGACGTGAAGGTCAGAAGCACAACAACACCGACCCCATCTGGTCCCATGTTGCCATTACAACATGTTTGACTTGAGTCAGTGGTGCAGTAGCTGAATTATCCCAACTTTTAGCTTTGTGTGGGGGCAACCTGGATCCTTTATTTAACAGAAAACAGGAAAATCTATCACTCGGTCACTAAATTAGCAAGAAGTTCTCTTTAAATTTTGCATCTCACAAATTCAACCTGATTAAATAAAAATGTTTTCATCTCATCAACTTTCTCCCACAACAATAAAAAGATCCTCCACAGCCACATGTGATTTATGCAAATGTTAATATTTGTAAAATCAAGACCCTTTAATGACAGTAATTATCCCCTTCACTAAATGAACAAAACAAAATTCAAGTTAGATTTTATACCTACCATGATGATCCCTAAAGTGCCACTAGGGGGCAGAAGTGTTCCCAGTAGCAGGAGTAAGTCCTGTTCAACATTTAACACACACTTGAGCACCAAGATACTCATCTGCTGTGTCCCTTTCCTTCCAACTCTTCCTTTCTAATCTGTAGGAAATAAAAAGGCAGTTTTATCGCATCAAAGTCACTTTCAGGTTAATTCCACCAATTTTAACAAAATCTTGCCATTGAGCAATTACACTTTTTTTTACAGTGTCTGACATAAATGCCTAAACTCTGTTCAAACCTGGATGGATAAAAAAGTTTTTCCAACTCATTTAAGACAAAAACTGAAATTCTTATTTTTGTGCCTAAAAACATAAAACTCTAATAATAGAAACTCTTCCACTGGCCTCTTATTCCAAGTCTTCCATCAGGAATCTTGGGGTAAATTGAGATGGTCACATTTAGTGTCTCTGGAAGAGAACTAGAAATTATTATTCATACTTTTGTTTCTTGGAGACTGGATTACTGTAACTCATTAGTCACCGGCCTAAAGAAAGCGTCATTGGACCGTCTGCGTGTCCTTCCGCTACTTGTCTGGCTTCATTGGCTCCCCATCCACTCCACAGGACACTTCCAGGTCTTGGTCCTCACTTATATGGCTGAAATTGGTCAACCCCCATCTGTATGTCCCCAGCAGGTCCCTATGGTCATGTGACCAGGGCCTTCTGGTTGTGCCTTCTCTGCCTTTTAGTTTGACGTTTGCAGACTCTGTGGAGCTTTTTAAAAAGCAGCTAAAACCATCTTTTTACAACTGCTTTTACCAAAATATTCTGTCGTACAGACATTGAATGTTTTTAGTTTTTTTTCTGTACAGCACTTTGTGATCACTATCTTGAAAGGTGCTTTATAAATAAAGTTTTATTGACATACTTAAAGGATGAACAGAATTGCACATTCTTTCTTAACAACTGTTTGTGCAAGCTTGCAGTGATAAGGTGTGAAAAGACCGCGATACACACACACAATGTGCTTCTGTTCTGTTCTGCAATGAGCTGTGTTGTGTAAAAAACATAAGAAAAAAAGAGGGTGGAATATTTCCACATAGGCTGTAAATAAATGGATCTGAAACTTTTTCTTGACCTCAGCTAGCAGCACCAAGCGCTTTCACTCAGCTCATAAAGGTTCTCTGACCTATCCTCCCCCGTCCACCTCTACTTATTCTCCCTTTTTACAAATTATTTAGAGACTACTGTGTGATATGTAGCAGACCTTAATATAATAGTTTAATTCCCTTTTCTTTCCAGCTGGATAAGACTGATAAAAGAAAGAAAACCTCCAGTCGATTCCCTCGTGGTAAAACATCTTGATAGAACTTGCCTGATGAGCAACAAGTAATGAAGTTGGTCAGTTGGCATGTCTGTACCTCACTTAATAACACTAATCTTATTGCTATTATTTTTAAACCAATACAAAAAGCTGTTTAAATCCAAATGAAAACACATCAATCTAGTCAGGTACAACAGCAACAACAAACAGAAAAGAAGAAAAAAGTCATTTAGATTCATACTTGGCGCAATAACCTGGTAATAATGTAGTAATGGAGGATACTGCATTACCACTTGAGGATAGAGATGTCACGATTACTTAATTTCACAATTAATCGCGGTATTAAATACCACGATTATTTATTTATTTGTTCGTTTGTTTGTTTATTTATTTATTTTTTACTTGTCCTGTCCAGCAGCAGAATGATGGTCTGGCTGCTGTGTTGTGCTGAACAAATTTGCTTTGTCAAGCGGAGCTTTGTGTATATGAGGCCCCTTTTTATAATATAAGTATTATTCTTTATTATTACATTTGTCTTTCGCTGAATTTACATAATAATGCCGGCCCTGGCAAGGAGATGGGAAACAAGAAAGGGGAAAGTAAACAGAAGGGAAAAAGAGAGCGTATAAAAGAAAAAAGAGAGTGATACACCTGATAGAAAGCAACAGCATCAGCTGTTCAATCTAAACAGGAGAAGCAGACAAGCAGCTGCTACACCTGGAAGGAAACAGAAACCACCTGCAACATCTGCAGGAACAAAAGCTGATAATCATTGAGAACACCTACAAAAAGACAGACAAGCTGAAAAAAAATCATGAATCACAACAACAAAAATATCAGCAACACAAAGAATACATGAACACAGCTGTAGTTGTTGGTGATTAAACCCACAAGACGACACAATGACCCGATCAGCAGGTTAATAAATGTGGAGACAAATTAACAGGATAGTGAACAGTGATCGGGCAAATGCAGCCAGGCCATCACAAAGATCAGAGCTAGTCCAGGGGACCCCCAGGACCCAGGAAGCGCCACAATTAATTAATCACAAAGATTCCTCAGTATTGTAAATAAGGAGGAAAGCAGATTCGGTTCAATCAAAACGCCCAAAACCAGCTTCTCTGGCTGAGATAATACCAAATTCAGATTTTTAAAAAACTGCAAAGTTAGTCAGTAATAACTCTGTTGTGTATATGTCACTGCGTAATAAAACTTGTTAATGCTACAGATTAACCCTTTAGTGGTTGGAGTTTTTTTAAAAAAAGGTTATATTTTGACATCAAGAATTCAAAAAGCTGTAGATTGGAAGAGGTTTGAGATAAGAGCATACAGTAAACGAGACAAATGTTGAAAGTGAACCTGAGTTTATGATGGGAGTAAAGTTCTTTTGCATATTGAATGAGAATTGAAACTTCATCAGCAATGAAAAACTGTTTTGTGCTGCTTTTTCTGTGATCTGCCCTGAATCACTGAGAGCCATGGTATCAGCTCAGTAGGGTGTCTTTCACACTCTTCATTACTCTGCAACTTCAATCCTGATGTCATAAGTCCATGATGTACACATCATTACTACGGGACTATCATCTGCTTATTACTAACATGTTACCAAATTATTACCATCGTAACAGTCTCTAAAACCACCATGCTTCTTGTCTCTTACAGGAGGAGATGACCAGCGCCTTAGCAACCATGCGTGTGGACTATGATCAGGTAAAGATCAAGGATCTCGACACATCCAGCAACCCTCTGCTCAATAAGAGACGCAAAAAGGCTGCTGCAGGGGCCAAGGGGGGGTCCACTGTCTGCCAGAGTCAGTAATACAAGCAGGCCCCTCGGAGGAAAACAAGTCGGACGGCATCAGAGACGAAGAAAAGCAGCTCAGAACAGGGAAGAAAAGTTCATATGTGTTGGAGGCAAATATTTCGAGGTCTGCTAAGAACCTTTGAGAGAATGGACTTGAATGAAATGTTCTCTGAAATAAAGGGACATCATCAGTGATTGCAGCCGTGTTAATGCTGGAGGTTTAAACAACTTCTCAAAACGTGATGCCACCTGTTTCCTGTCAGTGCTAGAAAATACGTCTCGGCTCACTGTTTTTAATCATTTTCAAATATGTGATTTTTAGAGCTTGCCTGATTATAAGAGTGTCTGTGTGCAGACATGAAGTACTCGTAGTGGTCATATTTTGTGTATTTGAATGCTGGATTGCCTGTTTGAAGTCTCATTTGCAACTATGCACAAACAAAGAAACCAACTGTGGACAGACTGTGAAACTCGTTATTGCCTGTGTTGTCTTAATATTGTTGTCTTTCTCTGGTTGCCTTCCTTTCAGGGCTCAAACAGTCTCATACTAACTGTTTTGTTCATAAAATGCAGCCTCTGTATTGACCTACAGTCCATCCTGAGGAACTATTTTTAACTGAAGCGACAATAAAATGAAATCACTCACTATCAAGCAAACTGTTTGACTCTGCGTTCTTTTCCTGCAAACCAGTTCTGTCTCATATAAAAGGTACAACATGAAGGTGCACACGGCCTGAAAGCTTCCTGTCAGAACAAAGAGCTTTACGTAAGCAGACGTGGGGCAACAGTTGGTTGAGCTACATGGATAAGTTGTGACATTTGAGAAATGTCTCAAGCATCTGGCTGTGTTGATGATAATTAGAGGCTGCAGTTTCCCTTTACAATAAAGCACAAGCAAGCAGGTTGTAACACCAGCAAACTCATTTTTGCTATTAATTTGCAATTAATTAAACTTATTAGGTAAAACAGGAGTGCTCTTGTGTAATATGTTTTCTGTCTGAACCCAGGAGATCCTGTCGTGGCAAACAGGCCTTTCAGGCTTTGTTAGGTTGATATAAATAACACAGTGAGGTTATTTGGGACACAGCCATCCGACATGCTACTGAACTCCAAAAGGTCAACATTATTATGTTTAGATTATACGATTAAGACCTTTCCCCTACTTTAATCACATGGTCCTGCAGTATTTAGGGAGTAGGTTAGGAGATCATGAAAGCTACTTTTCCCTGGTGAAAATGTGGGATAGTGATGAGAAGTTGGCATCTGTTTGCTTTTTTGCTGATTCAGAGAGAGAATAAAAGCCTCAATAATGTCTGCAGATAAAATTTTACAGTGTGTTGCAAATCATTTACTTCCTCATGAGGCAACGGTGGTGAGGTTTTTTCCTTTGTTAGAGACAAGCCCAGCAGGGATTACACCACATGTGCAAACCACTACACACCAGTGAGTTGGCGTAACTGTCAGGCAAGTTGTTTGTATAGCACAATCCAATGCTAGAGAGATTCAAATTGCTTTACAGGGACATTAAAACATCACGGCAGGAAATAAGAAACAACGTTTAAAATGAAAACAAAGACCATCAAACTAAAACAGCACGTTAATTAAAACAGGATCAAGTTTAAAAATTCAAGTGTATGAGAAACAGTCCAGATCAAGACTCTAAACAAAACTAGTTCCATGCAGCAGAGAACAGGTGAGTCTTTAACCTGGATCTAAATAAACTGAGTGTTTCAGCTGATCTGAGGCTTTCTGGGAGTTTGTTCCAGACATGTGGAGCATAGAAGCTGAATGCAGCTTCTCCATGTCTGGTTCTGACTCTGGGAACTGATAAGAAACTGGAACCAGATGACCTGAGGGTTCTGGTAGGTTCATTCTGGGTCAAGAGGTCTCTGATGTATTTTGGTCCTAAACCATTCAGAGCTTTATAGACCAGCATGTCATGATCTGTGGTGTGAGGCTCAGTTTTTCCAGCCGCCCTGAACGCCTCAGCTCCACCAGCTCTTGATTAGGGCTGATGCGCTTCACCTGTCCCAAGCTCTATTTATACAGCCCTGCAACATTCCTCCAGTGCCAGATCGTCTTGGTTCTTCCCTGCACGTATCCCGCCTGAATTATCCTGCCCGCCTGACGCTGATCTGACTTTGGACCTGGATTCTGATTCTGCCTGCTCCCTGTCTGGTACTCTGCTTTGGTTGTTATCTTGGATTACTTGGCTTTCTGACCCCTGGCTTGTCTAACAGGATTGGATTTCGGATCACGGACTGATATATCTGCCCCCAACCGGACCATTCACACCCTGCCTCTGCGGTCCTCTCATTCAGGTGCTTCTGCCAGCAACCTGTATCCCTCCATTAACCTCTCCTCTGTTCAGCAGCTTTCCTTCCGCAGTCTTCCCCCCGGCGGCCCTTCTCCAACCCCTGGATTCAACACCCTGCGCCCTGTTGGATTCCCACTGCTGGTACGTGAACCCTCAATCCCTCTCAGAGTTCTCATCAGCTGCCTGCCTCCTAACTTCCACCTTGTGTGTTCACAGACCCCTGAGCGGAGAAAAGCCGGATTGCACAATCTCATTATTCATCTCTGTACAATAAAGATCATATACCTATCCCTGGGAACCTGAGTATTTTTGAGTCCAAACATCCGAACCTTGACACAGCAGCAGAACTTTAAAGTCTATTCTGACAGATCGGCAGCCAGTGTAAAGACCTCAGAGCTGGACTGATGTGGTCCACTTTCTTGGTCTTAGTGAGGACTGGAGCAGCAGAGTTCTGAATCAGCTGCAGGTGTCTGACTGATGTTTTAGGTAGAACCTGTAAAAACTCTGTTACAATAATCAAGCCGACTAAAGATGAAAGCTGGACTAGTTTTTCCAGGTCCTACTGAGACATCAGATCTTTTACCCTTCATATATTCTTAAAGTGATAGTAGGCTGACTTTGTGATTCCCTTGATGTGTTTTTAAATTTGTAGGTCTGAGTCCATCTTTCTGGCCTGGTTGGTGGTTTTTAGGTGTATAGACTGAAGCTCTGTGGTGACCTTCAGCTGTTTCTCTTTGATACGTTTAAGCACTTTATTTATATACTAGAAGGAGTATTTAGGCTGTAGTTGGTCAAAAGCACTTTTTAATACCACTTAATTACTTAATTTGAAATCAAGATCATTTAATTACTTCCATTTGTCAGAAGTGATTGAACATAGAAATAGACTGAAGCTCTGCGGTGACCTTTAGTTGTTTCTCTTTGGCTCCAAAGACCTCCTCGCCTCAGTTCTGTTTTTGTTTAACCGAAGAAAGTTCTGGCACATCCAGTCATTAATCTCCTCAATGCATTTACCAAGAGCCTGTACGGGGCCTCGGTCTCCTGGTGACAATTTGTGAAATAAATGACTTTTCAGTGAACCTGTGCATCACTCCAGTAAAGATGAGAAGATGATTAAAAATATCAGAATAAGCACTTCCTGTTGAAACATACGTCCCTCTCAGCAGCTGGAATATCCTGATATGTTAGGGTCTTCAGTTTTATGCTTTATCTGGAACTGAGCTCAGGGTTCAACCAGTTGAAGAAATGTTTGAGTGTGCTGGACACAAGGCCTGTCAGATGGGTGGGGCGGAGGAGCCGATCAGTTTGGCCTTTTGGGAGGAATGTGTTGGGGGTAAATGACGGGCTGACCCTGTCATGCATAGCCCGTGTTATCTGAACACCTCCCAGCTGTTTCCTGCATGTTTCATTGGTCTGTTTCTATGTGTGACTGCTTCATTTATTCACAGAGGTGCAGTTGCCGGCTCTGCCTGACAATAAGTATCACTATCATAACGGTATCATTACATCCACTAAAATAGCCTCAAGTGCTCACAGACAGGTCACATGATGCTCATATTATCTAAAGAGAGCTGCAGCGGTGGCAGCCTAGCGCATGTCTGTACGTCTGTGCTTCTTCTGACCAACTTCATTTCAATATGTATAATTATGTATCACGGCAAGATGACTCAGTTCAGGTGAAATTTGCTTTCAGTTTCATAGCATCTCAGTCCTGTTTACTGGTGTAAACAAAGATAATCCATCTTTGGTGATTCTTGAAGACACAGCAGGAAACAAAGCTATTCATGCTGAGAGGTTTCTGGAATAAATATTAACTGTACTAAGGAATTACCAGTACTAAGGGAAAGTCTTCATTCAATACTCATTTCATTGTGCTTCCAAGCAGCCAGACTTTTCCTGTATTTTTTAAGTGGTGATGAACAATAGTTGTCCTGACTTTCTAAAGGCTATATGTTGGTAATTAATTACTTTAACATTGTTTTAATTAAAGGAAATGTCAAGTTACCCAGAATGCATTATTTATGCATTATTTGTGGTGACAAACAGCTATTTAAAGCATACAACCGAGCACGGTTTCACCACAGGGCAGGTGGAGCTCCATGGGTTTTTGATATTTGCATGAAGGGAGTCCTCAGGAAAAATAGGCTGGGAACCACTGATCTAGACAACCAGTAAATAAGATGTGCATACAGACAACTTAGCAAAGAACCATTTTAAATGATACGTTTAAGCACTTTATTTATATACTAGAAGGAGTATTTAGGCTGTAGTTGGTCTAAAGCACTTTTTAATACCACTTAATTATTTTGGTTAATGATAACTTACTTTCATTGATCCAATTAACTTGAAATCAAGATCATTTAATTACTTCCATTTGTAAGAAGTGATTGAATTAAGTTTATCTAAGCTCACTTATTAAATTAGTTCAACTTGATAGTCAGATTAAATCATTTAGCATTAGTTGTGTGAAGACTATGAAGACTCATGGGAAATGCAGACTCACAATCAGCAGGAATTTAACTAAATGTTACCCTTTAAATCTGAGTTACGCCTGACTTATGTTAACAAAGTTGTTGGAATATTCTGTTCTGGTTGCATGTTAAAGCTGGCACCGTGAGCCGATTTCTAATGTTTTATCTCAGTGTTTCAAATGACAGTACAATACTCCTATTATTGAAGCTAAAAGGAAGAAAATATTTTTTCTTTTACCAACAAGGTGATTCTGGATCTCTACTCTTGTTTTGGATTCTCAGAGCTACTGGGTGAAATCTGCATGTTGTCATGTCTTAAAAGATTTGAGAAAACTGGACAAAACAAAAGTACCAGACATAAAACAAAAATAAATAAATAAATAAATAAAAAAGAATGAAAAATATATCTACAGCAGTTGAACAGGGTCTCAAAGAGATGACCTTAAGAAATAGGGGGGAAACATCCCCGACACACAGGAACAGTGATGTAGCTGGGTCTCCATCTATCTGATCAGAAACAGCCAGGGTTGCTGTCGAGTCATTCTTTAGAAGAGCTCTGCCAAAATACAGAAGAACTGGACTGAAAACCAGTTGCAGCAGGTCTTATGACATGATTAATCCTCCCCAGAACCTTCAAGATTAAAGAAGCAGTGAGGGATCATTTTGACAGAGAACAGAACAAAAGGCAGTTTAAACTTTGGGTTAGTCACATAAAAAATACATGAAAGTTTGGCTTGGAGGGGTCAGGTTGTGATGAAGGATAAAAGTAATCATATCAAATTTTACTGTACAAACTTCCTTCCTTTAAATCTCTGCATTTATTTCCTGCTTTCTTGTAATTAAGGAACAAGATCTTTACACTGTTCTGAACTTCATGTAAGTCTTGCAGATGCTGCTGTTTTAGATTAAAAAAAACTTTCTGGATAAACAAAACAATCTTTGCTGATTCTTGGTAAAAAGGGAAAAACAAGTTCTACAAGGTGACTTTTCTGGAAGACTTCTAATGTCTTTCTATGAAAAAAAACACCTTTGACAAACCTTATAAGGCAACATAAAGATATGCTTTCTTTTCTTTTCTGTATTATATAAAGTGATGCACAGATACCAGTATCGGGTATCAGTGCGATACTATGTGTGTGGTATTAAAACCAATTTAAATGATAAAATTTTAAACACATTTAAACAACCAAGTTTATTACTAATGTTATATTAAAAATCCAGAATTTCCTTAACTCAGAGAGAGAAGATCATTTGGGGCGTGTAGGTGCTTTGTCACAGCTGTGAACCAAATCCACCAAAAACACTTTATCCTCCTTTTTAAGAAGATTCTGGCAGTTTTCATTTAAATGAGACTTATTTCATTTATGACTTGATTAACCTCTCATTTGCTGTATCTGACTTTCTGCTCCAGTGAACTGTAATGGATTTATCAGTACTCACACTCAGTACTTAGTATCAGCAAATACTCAAATCTAAGTACTTGTACCTCTGAAAAAAAAAAATTGTGGTATCTGTGCATCTTTAGTAAATATAATAAAATAATGCAGCCTAAATGCCAAACTGCTTCATGCTGTGTTTAACTCAACCCAGTCAGACCAGGAAGGATTTCCAGCTGTCAAAGGGGGGCGGGGTGTAAGAGGGTGCTGAGGACAGGTAGGCTGCCCCTGGACTACATCCATTTATATAACAGCCTACCTCCTGACTCCAAGGTCTGACACACTAACACACACTCTCACAGGGGGTGTGTACAATCAGCATCACTGTCGACAGGCTCTGTTGGACGCACGTACACACCGCCAGGCTCCATCACACAGACGCCCATGATGAGAGGCTGCTCCAGCCGATCCAAGCTCACGCTGAACCAGGGCAAGGCGGGTAAGAGACGCCGCTTCCACTGCTCTGTACATGCGAGCATTTAGGACCTTTATTGCTGATTTAACCGTATGAAAAATAAATCAGCGAGGGGGCAGGTCGTGCAGCCCCCAGAAGACGTAAACAAGAGTCGATGCGCGCGTCGCTGTCACCTTTCCCCTACAAAAAGGCAACAGCCGACAATCTCGGTTGTTTATAGTAAACAGCATCATGGGCAGCAGCTGTTTTTCTGTAATACAGATGATGAAGAGGCAGGCTGATGTTCTAATGGCTGCTGCCGACGTAACAGCGCCATAAAATAATAATAATTACCAGTTGAAGCGGACACAACCTTGGTGTGCAGTCCTGATATCAGTTTCAATCATTGATCGGGGCTGTTGTTGTGATTGGCCATACGGTGATCGTGAACATGTTGCAAGCGTTAACATTTTATGCATGTTTGGTGTGATTTGTGCAGCTCACACTGAGCTGCTGTGGGGGCACTCATATGTCATTTGATGCTAAAACCGTCTTTCAGAATGTGCAAATACTGACCTACTGGTAATATAAGGTTATCTCAGACTTCTATATTGGGAAGTGTTCAGGCTAAAGGCAGATAGCTGCATGTAGAGCTGCTGGGAGGAGGAGGAGCTCAGCTCCGTTTCCTGTTGACGTTCTGGTGTAAAGTATGCAAGACATTTCATTTACCCTAAGTCAGACATCTGACTCATTTCATACAAAGCAGATACAGAGAGCTAACTGTAAGTCTCCTTTCTTAGGCTTAACAGATACTATACAGTTTCTACTGGACCACAAAAAATCTAAAACTTTCTCCCAAGCATGAGTTACTGAGCCATTTCCTGATGAACCTGAAATGTTTTACAGTCTACTAGCCGTGAGGGAATTTGAGTGTAGAAGCTATTTAATTAGAAACCTCCATCTCCATCAAATTTAGGTCACAGGCCCTGTTGCTCCATCACCAAGGCTCTGAGCTTAATATAATCATTGCATCAGATAATGTCTAAACAGACGAGCAGATAGGCCTACTAACCTGAATATGTGTGACTTTCCTCGGCAGGTACAGTGGGATATCATCTGGTACAAAATCTTTGCAGAAACTATGACTATGTTTTTGTTGGCAGCATTGAAGTGGTGTAGATTCATCTATATGGTTGATTCACTTGACCGCACTATACTGACAGATAGTGATGCCAAAGCTGTTGGGCTAGATGGTGATATCAGTGTTTCTTATAGTGATGACTGGCAGGCCAGGGTCCATGAGGAAGCTGGGAGATGGAGAGCAGCAATGCTGCCATCTCATGGACATTGTCAGTGTGTGTGGATGGAAGAAAATGTTAATAACATTAAAAACACCATGGAAAAGACTTAAACATATCTAATAAAACAATAGACTGTTTTCAGTATATTATTGTTTTATAAAGGCAAGGCAGGTTTATTTGTAGCACGTTTCATATACAAGACAACTCAAAGTGCTTTACATAAAACATTAAACGCATGACAGAGGAAGCATTACTAGTTCATTAAATCAAACTTAAACAGAATAAAAGAAATTACATAAAAACCTAAAATAAGACAGATAAATACAAGGAGTAAAAGTTAGTGTGCGGAATTAACCCTTTTTTATATGAAAGGCAGCAAATAGAAAAGTTTTTAATGTTGATTTAAAGCAGCAGAGTTTCATCAGACCTGCAGTTTTCTGAGAGTTTGTTCCAGAAACTGAACACTGCTTCTCCATGTTTAGGGACAGAATGTAGACCTGACCCTGATGACCTTAGAGATCTGATTGGTTCATAACACACCAGAAGATCCTGAATGAAAAACAAACATACATTTATTAGCTAATGATGGTGTAGTGTCTAGTGGTTGGTGACCTTAAAGCAGACAGTGTGAAAATGCTTCCAGGTAAGGACTCAGACTTTATTTGAACCAGGCCCACATCAGATCTAGAGCCCTTTGCACTTGAGGCTGGAGAGATCTCTACTCTTGTTTTGGACCCGGCCTCTTTTATAGGGCTATCCAAGAGTCCACATGCCCATTCATCTTCTGCACCTGTCCCCGAGCTCAGCTTCAGAGCAGCTGAAAGAACCGATTTTAGACATGCAACACTACTCCTTAGACTTTCTGCCCGCAGTCTTTAACTCTGCAAAGTATTTTTGTTGACAGTCAAATATCCTTATTTTGTAATGTTACACTCACTAAAGGTTTAAACCAGCCCCAGCCTTTGCTGTTAAGCTCATTTAAACAGAACATGATCAAATATCCCTGTTCCTCTTAGAATCACCATTAACTCTGGACACTACAATGACTTTAGTCAAGTTTCTAAATACGACCTTCATACAGAGATACTGAACCAACAATCGTAATAAAAAAGACCTGAAACCGGAGTGTCTAAATGGAATTCAGCCATCCTCAATGTCATTATTTACCCTTCAGCTTTTCTTCTGCTCTGTGACAGCACCTGTTCTTCGTAGCTCATTTTAAAACCAACAGAAATGCTGAAAAGGAGCTGTTTAATTTGTGCTCTAGTCCCACACAACACACAGCCATACTTTTAGTTGTGACCAGTAAAACTATCAGGGTAACTCAGACTTTGTTGGTCAACGTTACATTTTGCAAATATTTCAGTGAAATGGGCAAACTTAGTGTGGCGTCAAGCCTTGAGCAATAACAGCAGAAAACCACGGTGCTAAGATAACATGAAGTCAAACATAATGCAGTGTTTCAGCAATCCAGAAAACGTGGTTTCCTAACGGTCTTGCACACGCACAGTTGTTCTTGCCGATTGCACCTCTGCTCGGGTTAAAAAGAGGGTTGGAGCAATGCCAGAATGAGCAATGTCACCAAGTTTAGCGAAGCCTAAATATTTATTAAGGAACCATTCTCCCCACATCTTAGCAGATCTCGACATTCCCACAGTGTGGAGAGACACATGGATCTGAACGGGTGCAGGCTTGGCTTTGCAGCATATCTAGGTTTTCTTCACTTTTGACAGATTTATGTGACAACATCTAAAGAAAAGGAGAAGTCAGTACTTCTACTCATGAGTCTTACTCTTAAAAGGGAAGTGGTTCCTCACCTTTTTATAAGAAATCTGCTAAGTGCACTTGAAATATCAAAGTAATATAGCTTAATTATACATTCTATACATTTTCTGTGCTGATGTTTGTGGAGGTTTCATATTTACATGCATGTGTCTAATTTCCTTTTTTTTATTATTATTTTTCATTGTCATTTCATGTGTGATATGTCATGAGAAAAAGAAAACCCTATTTTAGTTAAAAGAAATTTTAAGTAACAGGAGATAACTACAGATAACTATGGAAACCATTTAGGAACTTCTTCCAAAAGGTCATTTAAAACCATTTTATTTCTATTAATTAGTTACACTCATTTAATGATGAGTGTGTCAAAAAATGGTGGCAGCAAATGCAAACTAGATGAGTTTAGTATGTTCTTCTGTTTAAATCATAGTCAAAGCATCAGGAAAGTGTAATAAAGACTTCTTGAACACAAAATGCTTTGAAATAAAATGCTGAAAAAAGAAATAAAAAACAAATGGACAGAAACAGGAGTCGATGTTTGTGACCAAACTGTAAGAAACTTGCTGAAGGACACGAGATTTAAATACAGAAAAGTCAATTAAACCATCACTAACACCTAAAAATAAGAAAACAACAGAACAGAGAGCTAAATAGAAGCAGTTATGGATTATAGATGATTGGATGAAGGCGCTATTCAGTGATCGATCACAATCCTGCAGCTGCAGGTACAATGAAACATAAAGATGCCTGAAAACAAATTTCCACCAGCATTAATGATATGAGGTTGAAAGGACCAGAGGAGATGACTGTTGCTTACAGTTTTCTCATTGTGTCAATCAAAATGAGGTTTAATGATGCAGAGGCCATGTTTCTAAGGTCTGGATCTCAGTCAGATTGAAATAGAAAAACACTGTCCATCCATAAGCAGACTATCCTGCAAAGTTGATCTGTTAAGCCTCATGAAATGTTAATAGGATGTCATTGCTTTGAGTCCTGCTGCCTTCTAGAGGCTAAAAATTACATAGCTTGCTATATATATATATATATATATATATATGTGTGTGTGTGTGTGTGTGTGTGTGTGTGTGTGTGTGCGAATAAATGAAAATTAGAAAAGTAGAGTAATTATCAGGGAGTTACGGAATTCATATGAATATTGGACTTTGTCCCGTTACCAGAATTTTATTTTACTGTATTTCTTTACGGAGCACATACTACGTTACTTACGGTTGAGCTGAGAACGTGTTGCGTCTGTATCAGGTGTAGTTACGGTTGACCGTTGGTTTCCGGTGTCGCCAGACCTGATCACGTGACAACGGCGCCTGCAGAGAAACGAGAGAGAGAGAGAGAGAGCGAGACTGGCCATCTCCGCGCGGATGAAACACCGGTCACCTTCAGAGCAGCATCACGGGAAAGTAGCCCGTGTCAGTGTTCCCGCTGCGGCTGCCTCCACCTCTCCTCAACACGGAATGGAGAAGAAACCACCGTCAACTCCAGGGGAACTCACCCAGAACCCTCTGAAGAAGATATGGATGCCGTGTAAAAATGGCCTTCCCGAAAAACACATTTCCCAAAGAAAAGGTGCGTATGACGACGTGGCGACGGTTGGAAACTCGTTTATTACTATTATTATCAATAATAGTTTAACTGTTTCATGCTTTTTAAATGAAGTATAGTTAAAAATAAAACCGTCAGAGGTTTGTTGGTGAAAACTCAGCCAACCTGTCGAGTGACTTGAATAATTGACGCCTCGTTAATCCGTTTTATGTCGGTTTGTTTTGATGTGCTAGCTTATGGTTGCTGTAGTTTAAACCGCGGGGGAGCCAAATTCGCAGGGTTCAGATGTCTCGCTGCTGCAACCATCTGCTACACACAGTTATGTAAGAATGATGTTCACTGCAGATGGAGGCTGCTCGCATCGAGGAGAACAAACTGGTGCCATGGGTGCCCATCTCAGTACTTTGTGCCAAGTCAAGCACCAGTTGTTGGTAAACAGGAATTGTATCCCTGCGGTCATGTGCGTGATTTGCCGTTGGATGCCATTTTCTTTATGGTCACCTGTCCCCTCATTGACACCCGACTCTGAGGATTTTGATCCCAAGCGTTTAAATGGTCAGAACTTAAAGTGGAGCAACACTAAACATGTTGTTTGGCTGCGCAAACAAAGGAAATACTGCGCGTTACTGTCTTTAAACGTTAACAAATGCACAAACCATGACACCCGTGGTGCTCTCTGACCGATATATTTGTCCATGTTGTTAAAGACAAGCCTGCTTTTTCCATCTGTCTTCAAGGGTAAAAATGCAGCTTTTCACAACTACTCTGACACACCCCTAAATCAGTGACCTCTGCTCCTCAGTCTACTCTGATAAAGACAACCTGGTACTAAAATAAAATCTTTAATCTCCATTATGTGTTGTGCAAGGCACCATTAAGTTAGAATGATAAAGATTAAGAGATTACACCATTTATTATGCCATAAATATGATTATTGGAAAGCTTAGCTGAATAAACCGATGTGTATGACTGAGCTGTTACATGTTTAGATCCAAAGGTTTTTCATATGCGTAACGTGGGATCAGCACATGATTAGGGTTGTCTTGTCTCCTTTTCATTCCAGTATGTATGACCAATTGTCCCACCCTGATTGTGACTGTGGGCCTTCCTGCAAGAGGAAAGACTTACATTTCCAAGAAGTTGACACGCTATCTCAACTGGATCGGAGTGCCCACCAGAGGTGAGGATTTTCAGTGAGTAGAGATGTATAGACTTCAGTGAAACCGGGTAAAACTGTGCAGTAGTTAAAGAGAAATAAATTCAGTGTGTTGTGTGCAAATTTTACATTTCAGTCTTTTTTTTGCTCCAGAGTTCAATGTGGGGCAGTACAGAAGAGAGTTTGTGAAAATCTACAAGTCCTTTGAGTTCTTCCGTCCAGACAACGAGGAGGGGTTAAAGATTAGAAGGTACAAGTAACTTCTGGCACCTTTAAAATGTATTGAAAAGAAAAGGAACACAACGGTGTGATGTTTAAGGCCGGGCTTATTTTTGCAGGCAGTGTGCTTCAGCAGCGCTGAATGATGTGCGACTGTACCTCACAGAAGAAGGAGGTCAAGTTGCAGTAAGTTAAATGTTAAATAGACAAATCCACCAGCGGTTTTATGTGTTGTGCCATCTTGCAGCGCCACCATTACTGAGGTGGCAAGTCCTAATGACCAAGTATCTGCTGACACGGAGCAGCATGAATATCTGGACTGACAACGTTAGACAGGTCTACAGTTACTGATGAGGATGTTATCTGGAGATCTCAAAGTTTTTCATATTAGCCAGACATCAGAGCATTAATGGAAGCTATCGATCATCGGCCAGAAAATTATTTTAATAACTGGCCATCTGCATTAGAATTGAAAATAGAAGTCTGGTTATAATAAGTTTGTAAAGAAATAGTTTCAAACTTCTGCAAAGGCTGTTAATTTTCACTTTATTCAGATACTTGGCACAGTTTAGTTATAACTAGTTTAGGCTGCAGAACACCGTGTGTGTGATCTGCTTGGTTTATTAACTGAATGGTTTTTATTTTTTGGTCACACCCTGATAAAAGCAAATAACATCACATTGCACAATATCTCAAATTAGTCATTAACTCTCAGCAGCACCACAGCCCCTTGTCTCTTATGCTGGGCTTACACCAAACGATTTCACAGACTGAAAACGGAAGTCGCAGCGCTCCTGTCATCTCCATCGTTAGGTTTAAGGTGGTAATGTGTGCTTTTCAGGTCAGTCTTTCCCTAGTCTTGGGTCTGCAACAATATCAAACATGTTTGATATGACCGCAAGTCGCAGTGATGAAACACAATCAACAACTAATAAATGAGCTCTGACGAAAGCAGAAACGGGAATCCTGATAGAACAACGGCATAAACGGACGGAAAAAAAACCAGAAGAACAGGAAGCAGTGATGGAACGTCGTAGGTGGACCGTCCAGAAAGAGGCGCGAGTTATTAAGAAGTAAATGTGTGGATCATTTATGTGTTACAGGATAATCTAATGATGATCTAACAAATGAGAGAAGAATAGAAACTCATTCATCCCTCCAGATTCTGATGAGTAACACCGGATGGAGATGCAAAGCCACACTTAATAATGATGATGTGTAATTCCCTATTGATCCTGGAGGGAAACTCCCCTTGTTTGCTTTGCTGTGGGCAGATCCGCCCCGTTCCATATCAACTGTCCCACATATCACAAAAATGTTAAAAGAATCTAGTTGTTCTCTTGTAAATAGTGATTCTTTGTCAAATCTCAGTCTGAGACTAGGCTAAGACTTAAAGCTCTAAACATTTGTCTTTAGATGTGAGCAGGTGTGAGATGGTAGTTTTCTAGTCTTTAGCCCAGCGTTAGTCGGTTAGCATTAACCAGTATAGCAAACGTTACCTGCTGTGTCACATCAAGCTGGCCGGCAGCATGCATATGTACAAGTTACTGTCAGTTTCCTGATTTTTTGTCCACTGTCCCCCTCAGCGTCACACAGACGATGATCTTCATTCAGTTTCAATTCAACGTCTTTATTGTCATTGTACAACGAAATTAAGAAAATGCTAATCTCTACGGTGTTGAATATTAAATAAATAAACGACACTAAAATAGGTATAAAACATCACACACACAAACATTAACATTCTGCAGATATAGCACAATCCCTTAATATTGGCAGCAGTTCTAAGATCGGATATCCTGGGTGCGATGGGTCCATGAGCATATTTTGAGCTTTCCTGAGACAGCGGGAGCTGTACAGATCCTCCAGGGAAGGTAGCGGGCAGACAATAATCTAGTGGCGACCCTCTGGGGCGCTTTCTTGTTTGTAAGTAAAGCTCTGTGATCTTGCATTTCCTTTTTGCCACTGCTGTTCGAACAGCCAAGAAATGTGCAAGTCCTTCTAGATTTCCTGGACATTGTTAAGAAAATATTACGATTCTCATCTTTTCTACTTACACCTCAGAAATGGTGGACGGTTTACTTCCAGCGTTTTCCCACATCAGTCTATATTGGTGCTGATGGTTTATGCATGTCTAATTTATTTTATAAATCTAAAAGTTTCATCTGTTGTTGCTCTGTGTTAAATAGGTGTTTGATGCAACAAATACCACCAGAGAAAGAAGGGACACCATCATCCAGTTTGCAGAACAAAATGGCTTTAAGGTAACTTAATGAGTCCCAGCTGTGAATGAGGATACTTCTGCTGTGAGGGCCAGACTAACCCTGCGTTGTTTCCCTTTTATCTCAGGTGTTCTTCGTAGAGTCTGTGTGTGAAGATCCAGATGTGATACAGGAAAATATAGTGGTGAGTGACTGCTGGATTATTTGTGTCTCAGGAGGAGCTGAACTTTCACCAGTGTTGTGTTGCTGTGTTTAGCAAGTGAAGCTCTGCAGCCCCGACTACACGAACTGTAACACAGATGAAGCAGTGGAGGATTTCATGAAGAGGATCAAGTGTTATGAAAACTCGTATGAGACGCTGGATGAGGTTCAGGACAGGTGAGGTAGCGGTATTTGTGATTAGGTGTTAAATCTGATCTGATGGTGGGAGGTTATCAAATTATGTTCTAACACATGTTTGTCATCTCTTCTCAGGGAACTCTCCTACATTAAAATCATAGATGTGGGTCAGCGGTACTTGGTCAACAGAGTGTTGGACCACATCCAGAGCCGGATCGTCTACTACCTCATGAACATCCATATCACACCGCGCTCAATTTACTTGTGTCGCCATGGAGAAAGTGAGCTGAATGTCAAGGGTCGAATCGGAGGAGACTCGGGTCTCACACCAGGGGGCAAAGAGGTACAAGCTTCAAAATACAGAGGGCTTTTCCTATCTTAAAAAAAAAGAAAAACACTAACATCTTGCTCCTGTGTGCAGTTTGCAAAGAAGCTGAGCCAGTTCATCGAGACGCAGAGCATCAGTGAGCTGAAGGTGTGGACTAGTCAGATGAAGAGAACCATCCAGACGGCAGAGGCTCTCAATGTGCCCTATGAACAGTGGAAGGTCCTCAATGAGATTGATGCTGTAAGACACGCTGTGTTAGCTTCCAGACATTCGTAGTTTCTCTGTCCGATATTATTAGAGCTTAACCTATGAATGTGATGATATTTTAAGGGTGTCTGTGAGGAGATGATGTACGAGGAGATCCAGGGACATTATCCTCTGGAGTTTGCCCTGAGGGACCAGGACAAATACCGCTATCGATACCCGAAAGGAGAGGTCAGTGGTGAAGTGTTATCATTGAGCCTGTTTACCTGCATCGCAAAAATCTGACCATTGCCTGGTTTCTGTGATGATGGCGTGGTCATGTAGACCGTATAATCTCATAATGGCAGTTATCTGATTGTGAGAAATTAGATTAACACACTTAGATTTCTCCCCAATACTCTTTGTGCATGTAGACCACATAACTGATTTATTTCATTTTTTACATCTCCATGTTGATAAAACTGCATCGCTTCCGTCTTTTCAGCTTCTTAACAACGTGAGCAGCCGTAATCGTGGCCGTTTTAGTCAACGGTTTGGCTCACACCGAGCGCGGCGCGTGTCAGATACGTCTGGTCGCTGCTGTCCTCTAAACATGCGTGTCGGTGTGCTTTTGACGGAGCACACTGCTAAAACACCTCAAATCAAGTAGTTCATGTAGGGCCAGACAGGAATTCAGACACGGAAGCAGTGTACAGCATCCGGAATACTTTACTGAACTGTGTAAACATTACGCCATTAATCGGTCAGGAGGTCTTTTTTGTTTTGTTTTTTCCCACAATCATGTGATTTGTTGATCTCACTGATCCAGCTACGCGGACAACACTCGCGGGCGCTCTGCGTCTGACACACTCCCTGTGCGAGTTGACGCGCTAAAGAGGCCGGAACAATACGGCAGCTCACACGGACCCGGTGGAAATTGGCTGTAAGACCATAGGCACCACCATGTTCAACCGACATGAATGTTTTGAGAATAACACGAAATTACATCCAAAAGAAATCCAAGAATGGACTAGAAAGGATTTTTCCAGTATTTCTGAAGTGTGTGATTATTACAGCTGTCTGATTTCTACACGTCATGGGACTTTGATGGTCGTGTCAATGGGCTCATCGTGTGGAAAACATGTCTCAGTTTCAGTTGTTTTTTTTCTTTTTTTAACATGCATGTCCACGAACGCACCATCAAAGAAAATCCAGATGGCTGCTCCCCACTTACATTCTGCTAACGAGGCTCTGCTTTGAGTAAACACACAAAGACATCACTTAGGCTTTATGTGTGTGTGTGTGCTTTAAGTATAGGGTCAGGTTGTTTACCATTGGCCTGAATGCCCACTGGTGTGTTCTCACCTTTCGTTCATCCCATTACCTCCATTTAATTTCACAAAGGAAGATGGATTCAGGCCCAGTCAGCCAGTGCTGACGTTACACTTTGTAGTTAAAGTCTAGAAAGCCATTTCTAAAATATCTAATTACCTGTGCTTTATTTTCTTGGTATCTGTTTGATTTGCATTTTTCAATGTCTCTTCACAATTAGTCCTACGAGGACCTGGTGCAGCGGTTGGAGCCGGTCATCATGGAGCTGGAGAGGCAAGAGAACGTGCTGGTCATCTGCCACCAAGCTGTCATGCGGTGTCTGTTGGCCTACTTCTTGGACAAGACAGCAGGTCAGTGCTGTGTGGAGCAGGTGTATGTTTTATTATTACAGTTCAAGCTCTTTGGTAGATTTACAGGTCATAAACTGTAATCTCTCTGGTCCGTGTTTATATAATAACCTTTATCTGAAACATGGTATTAAGTCAGTTCTCGGGGCAGAGTGGAGGGGACATATGTTCATTTCATTCACTATTCCAGATAAAACTTCAGTAAATGTATACAGAGCTTCATGTTTTTGACTGTGTTCTTGTCCTTGTTGTATTTCTCTTCACAGAGGAGTTGCCGTACCTGAAGTGCCCCCTACACACCGTGCTGAAGTTGACACCAGTGGCCTATGGTAAGGCTGCTCTTTTATCAGTGTTTCTCTAAACCTGCTTGAAAATAACAACCGAACTCTCCTGCATGAACAAGTGAAACAAACATGTCTCAACAGGCTGTAAAGTTGAATCCATCAGCCTAAACGTGGATGCAGTCAACACGCACAGAGAAAAACCACAGGTGGGTATCACAAACACACACACACACACACACATCACAGCACGACTGACTCACTTATTTCATGGCAAGATGGTTGACGAAGGGGTTGGTAATAATAGCTTCACTACAGGTTTCAAATATAATGCACACTGCTCTGAAGGCCAGGTTTCAAAGGTTCACAGACACGATGCCAAATGTTAATACTTGAAAATGTTCCACAGTTCACCCTCATGCCTTTCAGTGGGTTGTTGCAGTATTTTTAGACATCAGTACAACAACAAATTCTGTGTACAGTCTTTAAACTGTGAATATGTACTCTTGATAAACAACAATCCAAGGGGACATTTAGAAAATCAGCAGAAGCAACATTTTCATATCGATTACCATTAAAGCCTGTTTGTGGGGCCGCTTGTTTTTCTTGTAGTAAATATAAACGTGCATGCAGTAATTTCTCCTTGATTTGCACTGCTAACACACATCAGGTCAAGACGTTCCTGACAGCGATGAAACCTTCAGCCATGTGAAAAAAGTCCTACACTGTGTTCAGGTGCTTTCATGTGTCCCTTGTGTTTTGATTCCTCCTCTTTGTTTCTCATCGAACAGAACGTAGAAGTGACACGGATGTCAGAGGAGGCTTTGCTTACTGTGCCATCTCACCAATGAGGCAGTCCCCCCCCCCCCCTCTTTTAATCTTCATTACGCACAATGAGCCCTCAGATGCACAATCTACATCTAAATTCTTTCAATGAATCTCTCTCCGCTGTTCTTGTTCTCCTTTGTTTTTCTTCCACTTTTATCTTAAGACATGATGATGGTAGTACCTGACTGGAATCCAGTTTTTAATTTTCGATCTTGTCACGGATCTTGTCGTGCACATTCTCCTATTTTTGGAGTGAATGAGAAGCAAACGAGGATCTTTTTGAACTGATGCACTCCCGACTGTGAAGCGGTGAAGCTCCAGCACCTTATCCGTTGAAGCAATAATTAACTGTAGCTAATATTTTTATTTTCTGTAAAAGTGATTTTGCATTGTTGACTTTTACCACTGCTTTGTGTTTTTGTTGGTAAAAGTCAAGAAACTGTAATCTTGATTTTACATCGCTGCACAACAGAGCCAAGTTGTGCATTTTCTTCTGTTTTGCACATTAAATCAACTGTGTTTAGTTTCTTAGGATGTGTAATACTTTAATGGAAATCCTGAAAGGTACAGAGAAACGTTGTTTTGTAAACAATAAACGAATCTTACAGCATCTTCACATCATTGATCAGAATGGAGAGGAACATATTTGTCTACTGTTTCTAAATAAACTCCACTCTACCATCTCATGGATCCTTACCACATGCTTTCTTGTGATTTATTTTAGAAAGTTTGGAATTAAAGCTGCTTTACTGTTTAAGATGATTTACAAACAATAAAACGTTCCCTATGTAACTTGGAGGTGTGGAAAAGGCTTGGCATGTGCTTCTTATCGCTGCTATCAGGTGAAATGGTCACAGCCGTGCCCGTCCTGCTTTACTCTGCCATGCAAGCTGAAGACTCGAATATTTCCCGTGCATTCATATGCAAATATTCCCCTGGTCTGAATAACAAGAGTGCTGCCATTCATCAGGCAGAACAAGACGCTCACTGTGCCTGGCACAGATGAGTTAAAAGTCATTACAATGTGTAAGCTTGTTAGAATCTTGGCATTTAGCTTTAAAGTGTAAATAGTTTAGCTGCAAATGACATTTAAAAAAAAAAAAGTTGCAGACCCAGTGTAGTTAATACTCTAAGTGCATTTCAGATTAATCAGTCTTTCACAAAGCTGGATGATAGTGGACTGACTGCCAGTTATTAGACAAGTTTCATACATTTACTTTAAACTGAAACATAGCACTGTACTGGAGGCTGCTGTGGCCAACTTTTATAGAACAGCAGACTAAAGACTGTTGAACCAGACGGTTTAAGATGCACTAACAGGACCGCGAGTCCCCTGTCTGCAGTGTTTTTATTGCAAATAAACTCCAGCTGCAAAGCTTCATTGTTTCTTGACTATAAATGCAGATGCATGTGTTTTCATGCAAAAGATATCTGACAGCTGCACTCCTCCTTCTAGAATGTGGCTGTCCATCGTACAACTGAAGACGCCCTGCAGACCGTCCCTCCTCACCTCTGAGGTGTCGGAGCCCAGTGAGCCTGAAGTCGGACCTCTCACCTCTTCGGTATTCTGGTTGCACCTGTGTCCATGTGGATGACGTGCCTCCTCTTCCAACGCTGCCATAAAAACATCTTTTTATGTAACCTGCATGTCCGTCTTTTTCTAAAGGATTTCAGAGAGCTGGACCAGAACGTGAGCGTCTGGGCTTCGGTTTTGCACAGTGGGGGGTTAAAACACAGATTGTCTGATTTTAAACATATTCAGTGTTGATAAGGTGCAGCACTAAAACTAACACTGAAAGTTACTGTAAGCGTCAACCGTGTGGTTTGTTCATATTGTGATTTTTCTGCTGCATGTTTGACGTGGTATTCTATTGTGCAATCATTATTTCACATAACAGTGTCTTCTGTAATAATGTGCGATTTGTGGGTTTTAAACCTACTTTAACACAAAGTTCAGCAGTGATGACTGAATGGATATGTGGTGGATTGTATATATATTGTATTGTCTCAGCTACAAAAAGGGAGAAAATTGTTTTGTGAAGCAATTCATGTGAGCATTAGACAAACAAAAAAAGGAATATTAGGTAAATTTTAATTGTTGCTTGTGACTAGAAAATGTATCTTCTATCTCCACTATAATAAAGATGTTATTTTTTTAAACCAGCCCGTCATTACGTTTCTTGGATTGATTCATTTGCCACTTATTTTCTCAATAATTTGAATGTGAGGGATAAAACAAAGTTAATGGCCAACACTTTCACACAGGAGGAAAACTGCTTTAGTCTGATTATTTCAGGCATGTGAAAGTTGTCAATGAAATTCAATGAGTAAGAGATACTTTAAGATGGATAATCGCATGTTTGAATGAGCCTCTGTCCACGCAGCATTTGCAAAAACATGAAGGGAGTGCTGAGTGGGCAGGAAACTAGTAGGTGGAGCATAAAGAGGTGGGTGGCAGGGTACAGATTAATGATAATGAGCCTGGATAAATTACAACCAATTTAGCTAGCTGTCCAATTTTGTAACTAAAAGTTAGGCAACTTCATCGTATTGTGGTTGATCTTTACCCTGAGGCGTCAGTAGCTTAGTGGAGGGGTTGGGTGTACAATGCGTCGTATGTGGTGAGACACTGCATGTACAGCCAATCCTGCTGATGAAGTAACTGCATGCATTATCATTATTATTATGTATATGCAAAAGACTTTCTCATCGAGCAAATGTTTCCAAATGAATCACTCAGATGAAGCTGTAAGTGTGAGCACACTCTTCACTGTGTGCAGCACTTCCCCTTCCTCAAATGAGCTGTGCGTGAAACCAAATATGACCTAAGCACCACCTAAAAGCAACTTCCTCAGAAAGAGAGCAGAACCATTTATAGGTGCCGCAGCACATAAAACAAACCATAAATGGTGTGCTTTGACTCGACACACAAGTATAAACAACAGACTTTTATTCTCTTAATTTCTTACATGGGTTTTGTTTTTTTTGTGGCGTCTTCCTCCATGTCATATAATGCCACACAGATGACTTCCTCAAACATGTATGTCCTGGACAGAGACAAATTTAAAACAACAGCGACAGAACATACAAACTTACGTACACAAAATACAAAAACCTGCTCGTTTTATTTGCGACAACGCGTCTTCCGCGCTCCCTGTATTCATGGATATCAACTTGATTAATACTTTAAGGACCCGCCTTTGTTTGGGGATTTGTTCAGAGAGGCTGAGAATGAAACTGGTAAATATCTCATTATATACAGGAATTGATATTCGAGAATACAGGGAAATACTTGAGACGGCTGCAAAAGGGTGCCACATTGGTCACGTCCCTCCTATCTCCTTGATGATTGGCTGATCCCTCTTTTAGTTCTCCACTCGTGCTGATTGGCCCTTAAGAGTTTTCCCGAGGCTTGTATGAGACCAGGGACAATGCTGTCATCAGAACTGAAGAAGAGAGGATTTAATTAGCTGCAGCTCTGGAATTTGCACATATTCTGATTACAGGCTCACATCAAACAAGCAGAAACATTTCTTACATTCTTCAGGAACTCTTCAGCAACGATACGAGCCCTGGCGTTCACGGACAGCTTCATCTCGCTGATCTCCTTGTCGATCTCCTCCATGAAGTGGATGACGAAGTCCACCAGTTTGTGTTTGTACATCTGCTCCGTGTGGAAGTTGGTAATCAAGAAGCTTATATCATACCCCTGCAAAAACACGCAAAATACGAGTTACCAAATAACAGGTTAACATACTAGAATATTCCTCTCCATCAGACCCTCCTTGTCGTTCCAGAGGTGACTGAGTTTTGTCGTACCGACACTCAAACTGTGGAATAATGAAACTGGTTCCCATACTGGACACTTTTAAATCACATCCTTACAAATTTTCGGCCCTGGCATGTAGCACAGCATGAGAATTGTGTGTCTTTGTCTTTTAATGTATTTTTTAGCCTTTTAGTTCGTTTAGTGTCTTAATCTTTAATAAAGTGTTGTCTTTGTTGTTGTGATTTCAGTCTTTTTTGTTTTAGTCTTGTAATTTCATCTAGTGTACCATAATCATTTAATGACTTCTAATGTAGTCCACTGTTGTAATTCCTTTATTATATCTTAATCTGTTCATTTCTTTTAGTGCATTTTTATTCTTTTAATTGCTTTTAGTGTATTTTAGTCTTTTAAATTTCTTTTAGTTTTTAGATTTCTTTAGTATATTTAAGACATTTTAGTGTATTTTGTTTCCCAAATCTTTTAATGTCTTTTGGAGTGCAGAATATCTTAATGTCTCTATGTCCTAAATAGTTATGTTGCATATTTAAACCACATTGGCATCCGTTTTTATAACGTGTTATATAAATAAAGTGGATTGAAAGTTACTGATTGAATTGTAATCAAAGGAATGCATGTAATGATATGTTGATGTTTGCATGCAGTTTTCATAATATTTGTGCATCAACAGCCTTTTAAACCATTTAAAAGATGATACTGTTCCTCACTGATTCCTCTTCTACCACTCACTGGTTATATTCTTCCATAAAACTTCTCATATTCTCGGCTCCAGGACTCTTAACTCTTACCTCTACTGGTTTCCTCCTCAGAATGAAGAAGTTCTCAGCTCTCATCATCATGAAGCGCATGAACTTGTGGCAAAGGATTTTCTCAATCTCATCAGCCTAAAGTGGATCATAGCAGAAAGTTATTTTTTTAAGTCCAAATGAAAATCATTAATAGAAACAGAAAGTTAACCATCATGGTGGGTTTAATCACCTGCTTGACAGCAATGCTGACCCTGACAGAGTTAATGGACCCCTCAATGAGAACCTTCTCCTTGTCATTACGACTGATCACCACTGGCTGAAGAAGCAGCTCCTTACTGCTCCTGTGAGCACATAAACAGGCTTTCTCAGTTTTAAAAATTCGGTTTTACAAACACAGACTCAAGCATAAGACCCCTGAAAGGTCAGAGTTACTCCAAACATTTGCAAACAGGCTGCAGCAAGTTCCTTTCAGCCAATTTCTGAGCCTTGCCCATGCTTGTGTCATTTTTTCTCCTTTCAATACTTTGTTATGCAATTCTACACAAGCTGAAACTTGTCTAACAGCAGCAGATGAACGAAAAACAGCTTAAGGGGAGGAAAAATGGGAGGAAGCAAATAAGTTTGACAGCAACCAAGACCACTGAGGATCCATTACCAATTCACATACCTGACTTCCACCTCCGGCTTGTTGTGACGCTCCACCACCTGAGAGGAGAAGTTCTCCAGACAGAGAGCTGCCTGCAGGGTGGACCTCACCGCATTCAAGTAGGGGCGCAGAGTCGCTGTCTGGGGAGAAATGAGGAAAGATCAGTATCTGGGTGGATCCCTCTGCAGAGAGGATCCTCCTGTATAATGTGATGCTTATCAGATGAGCTAACAAGTGACCTATGAGGTCAAGTTTTACAAGTATCCAAGATGAGCTGAGCTTTACCGTTCATTTAACAAAGTAATCCTTAACCATGTTACAACAGAAAAGCATCAGACACAAAAAAAAACCCCACAAATTAGGTGTGCAATGATTTCGATTGATTTATTTTGCATGTAGCAGTGGGTGGGATGCTTCAGGAGACCGAGACTTGGAATTATTAATGTTAACTTGTCACTGTGCTAAATATATATGCTAGTTTACCGTCCACAAATACCTACGTTTTGGTAGAGCTGCATGCTATATGCTACGTAAACGAGAGAAAAAAAAAACGGGAAAATGGGCCGAGAGAAAGAGACAGCTCAGCTCAATCGCTCTACTTTCTGCATACCGTATCAAGGATGCCCGTTCTCTCATTTTACAACAACCAACCATCAAAATCGTTTGTGAGAAGCTAGGAGCTAGCTAGCTAATCTCGCCAGGGGTAAAATCATATTTTTTGGGAGTAAACAGTTAAATGATAAAACATAAAAGCATATAATCAGTGCAAGAGACTTACCATTTTGAGCTGTGAGAAGACGGAAGTTCCTCAGCCACGCCTGGGACGACTCTTCCGTAAATCCTACATTGTCGAGTAAATCAATGGTGTGTTTGTTTTACTACGCTCTTGGCATGAGGAGGTGGGGGTCTGTACACCACACACTTCATGCTATGCATACAGTTTCTAACTCCGCCCAGGTGTAGAATATTTTAAATAAAACGAGCACACCCTACGATGCGTTCATTCTGCTTTGCTAAGAGGAGACATATTGCTTAGTGGCCGTTTGGCCAGGAGTTATTTTGAATTTTTAAACATTTTTTCTCGGAAAAAGTGAGCGAATTTTTTTTCAAAAACCTGCGTGACATTAAAAAAAAAATAAAGAAAAATAAAGAATTCTGGTAGTTGCACCTCGAAATAAAATGGACTGTTCCGACCGTACCAATGTAGCATAGTCCTGTGATCAGAATTTATCACGTTTTGTTTAGGTTAAGTTATCTGTCTTGACATGATATGATTGATTAATTCCCCAATAGTTTGATTGTGTAATTATACTCCTCATTTATTTTTCTTTTGCGAAGAGGAATAGTTTAATTGAAATTAGTCATAGACACCCTCACCATAATGGTATTTTCCATCATGGACACCTTCTACTGACGGTAAATATCGTTGCTCTTAAATGCTAAAATGAATATTTATGTGCCATAAATATGTAACATTAAGCTCCACTTTTCATGTAAAACGTATGTGCGTAAATTGTTAATCCTGAAGGGTCTGTTATTTGCATTAAAGAATAATTTTGGACAGTTCGGGCCCAGCGCTGTATGAAGCAGCCCTGCATGTACGTGTTGAATGCGTGCGATGCACGCACGTACGTGGTTCGTGTTTTTTTGTGTGTGCGTGTGTGTGATGACAAATCTACAGCTGAACTCCACTGTACATGAGCCTAATGACCTACAGTAATTCACGCTATCCATTCCTTCTGTTAGTTTAACCAGACACTGGCAGCTCCTTGCCCCGCAGCATCATGAGCGAGCTGAAGGACTGCCCTCCGCTTAAATACTACGACTTCAAGCCCGTTGAGCATGTCAAGCTGTGTCCACGGTACACTGCTGTGTTGGGCCGTTCAGAGGACGATGGCATCGGTATCGAGGAACTGGATACCCTGCAACTGGAGCTGGAGACACTCTTGTCTTCAGCCAGCCGCCGCCTTCGAGCCCTGGAGGAGCAGAGACAGGTAGGAAGAAGTCTGGCACACCATCCTTAATTCAACTTATACACGTGGATTCAGGTCTGATTGCAGATAAATAAATATAAATCCTAAAAAAAAAAACAACAACAAAAAAAACTTTTCTACTTACTGCCTTTCCTTTTTTGTGCTACATCTCAGATCCTTACAGACTGGCAAGACAAGAAGGGAGACAAGCGCTTTCTGAAACTGGGAAAAGACCCAGACCCTGCAGCCTCCTCCCGTCATAAGCCAAAGAAGCAAAAATTGGATGGCAAGGGAGGACATGGGCCAGGCCCAGGTCCTGGGAGACCCAAATCCAAAAACCTGCAGCCAAAAGTTCAGGAGTATGAATTTACAGATGATCCACAGGATATCCCCCGCACTCCAAAAAATGATGCGCCCAACAGGTAAGCACCAACACTTCAACATATATCTTAGCGTTTTCTCACTTTTATCAGGTATGTTTCTTTTCTTTAAAAAATCAAATCATATGATGCAGTTTCCAGCTTATTATTGAGGCTTTTCTGATATGTCAGTGTCAGAAATATAACACAAAGTGCATCTGCCTCCTTTTAGTGCTTCATTTCTGTATTTAAAACCTTTTTCAGGTTCTGGGCATCAGTTGAACCATATTGTGCCGATATCACAAATGAAGAAATACGATTACTTGAGGAGCTTTTGAAACCTCCAGAGGATGAAGCAGAGTATTTTAAAGTACGAAATAAAAGTCATGTATTTGTAGTTCATTAAAGGCAACAAAAGATTCAGTGTGTTTGTACCCGGGTGTGTTAACTGTAGATTCCAGCATTGGGGAAACACTACTCACAGCGGTGGGCTCAAGAAGATTTGTTGGAGGAACAGAGGGAAGGAGCTCGAGCCAATGACAAAAAGAAAAGCCTAATGGGAGGACCACTGTCAGAGCTGGATGCAAAGGGTTAGGGAAGACACACCCTGCTTTTGGTCTTACTAAATTGGATTGTATTTGCATATATTGTACATTGTACACCTATTTTGATAATCATCTGTATGCTCAATGTAGATGTCGACTCGCTGCTGAAAAAGTCAGAATCCCAGCATGAATCACCAGAAGATGGCTGTCCCTTTGGTCCTCTCACGCAGCGTCTGCTGCAGGCCCTCGTTGAGGTCAGACTCACTGTTTTCTCTGCTGAAAAATCTTCCAATAATGCATGGCGGGTCATTAACCCTTTAAAACTCCACTAGTTCACCAGAACCTCTGAGTGCATAGCTGGTAATGGTCAACAATTTCTCAGGAACGGTAGTCTGTAACTCTGTGTGGTAAATTGTGAAGAGACATTTAAATGTCGTCCAGGAGGTTTACAATCCAGCTACTAAATGTAGAGTTTATTCAGACTAAAACTTGTTAAATCCACAATGATCCATGATAACAGCATTATTTATCACATTTCATCATAAAAGCATCATTATCACTACTATGTTGCTAAGAGACCTCTATTTAGACCTGGACATGATGATGAAACCACTTCCTGTCAGACTTTCCACCAATCAGAGAGCTTAGATTGACGGTAACGTCCAATCAGGAGCAGCCAAAGATCAACCAGTGAGTAGAAAGTTCTATGTGTGTGTGAAAAGAAGAAAAATAATGCTCCTCTACGGCTGGAATAAAGCCAAGAAGACGTTTCTGATGCACGGTGGCGCCACAAAGCAGCTGAGCTGGAGTTGGTTTAGTGAGGATAGCAGGTAAATAGTAGCAGGAATAACTGGAAATGAGGAAAAAGTGGAAACATGGAAATAGTTTTTAATGCCAATAAGACTTGAGAGAATGATGTGCAGATGAGAAAAGGCTTGGTCCCTATTGATCGGTGTTACTTCTACAAAGTTTTGTTAGTAATAACATCTGTTGTTTTTTTAGTTTGGCCCTTATGCTGCTAATCTATTGATACATTTATTTTACATCAATTTAATCTGATAACTGAGGCTGTCCTGAAAACATCCTGTCTGCATGTTGACGGAGCTTTATAGGCTTTACATGCATTTTTACATGAAATGTTTTGGAGTTTTTACGGTTAAAGACTGAGACATGAGCGTTGAAATATTCATTCATGTTGAAATTTATGTTTTCTTCCAGGAGAACATTATATCCCCCATGGAGGATTCTCCTATACCAGACATATCAGGAAAGGATGCTAATGAAGGTGCTGGGACCTCTCCACGAAGCCAAGGAAAAGCCTTTAGGTGTGGTATTTTCTACATTAGCAAATTAACATATAAAATGTCCAGAAAGACGACATCAGTTCCCTGTACAAGAAGGCAAATTGCTTTAGCAGCTATTTTTCAAATGAAACGTTTGGCCTATTATTGCTGAATCCCAGTGCATTGTTAGTCACAGCACCCAGTTTTGCAGCTATAAATAGACCCGAGAAGAACAATTATAATCCTCAAAGACTAATTATTTGAAAACAGTGAATCAATACATTAAAAGTTTTAAGATAACACAAACAAGGAAGAAAGCACTGGGATGCAGAGTCTGGTTTGAAGCTGGAGTTGGATGAAGAAATGACCAGTATGGCTTTTTAAAACGTCCAGTATGTAGAGTGGAAATTGCTCTGTGGTTAAAACATCATTATTTGATTGATGTAGAACAGGGGTGTCCAAAGTCTTTCCGCTGTCCAGCAGGATTGTATGTTTCCTATCAGCTTAATGGATCAACATGCTTGGGCAGAATTTGAGGAGAGAAATTTCATTAGAATCAGGTGTGTTGGAGCAGGGAAACATCTAAAACCAGCAGGACTGAGACCCTCGAGGACCGGAGCTGGACACCCCTGATGAAGAACAAACCTCTGATTAAAGAAAATTAACAGATCATCTCAAAGTCGATTTACTCTACTCAGCTGTTTTTAAACTTGACAAAAAAGAAATCATTAAAAGCAGATCTGAAGAAGCTGAAGGAAAACGAGTTATTCTGTCTCTCTTGAGGCAGTGTCCATTGTCTGTGTTGCTCCGGACGAATCACATCCAGAGAACGGTGTCAGATCTTCAGTGAAACTACTTCTTACTGAGGAAATGCTTCACAAAACCAAACTTGTTTAACCTTCTGTGTGCATGCAAAATGGAGAACTTAACACTGGACTAGAACATTTTAAAGACTCGTTGCTAATGAGCAGAAGTTTATCTGGAAGTTTCAGCCATAAACGTGAAAATTTCTCCTTGTCTCTGATTCCCAGCCTGCATCTGTTTCTTTATCTATTAACCCCCCACCATAAAATAACAAAGGTGTGTTTAAGGTATTCAAATCAAACTTGAGTTATACAGCACTTTTCAGACAAAAATAACTCAGTGATTAAAACAAAGCAACCAGGTGCAAACATATACATACAAAGATAAAAACTTAACAGGGTGCATAAAAAGCAGTTTTTCCAAGCATGGAATACAAATACAAAAATAAAAGACTAGTGTCATGCAACATTAAATTGTTAGGTTTTAAGAAGTGATTTAAATGAACTGTTTTCATCTATACATCTTCCATCTCACCCTCCTTAGTGTTCCTCATACCCGTTCCTTAGAGGCACGAATCAAAGAGGAGCTGGTAGCCCAGGGCCTTCTGGATTCGGAGGAGCGACCCGGACAAGGAGGCGACTCTGAGGATGAGGTCCTTGCAGAGCTGCAGAAGAGACAAGCAGAACTTAAAGCTCTAGGTGCCCACAACAGAGCCAGAAAGCAGGAGCTGCTCCGGTGAGGTTTATAACAGTGAGAAGATGTGCACAGTCCTGAACCGAACTCTAGGACTGCCAGGTTACGCCGCTCTGCTGATACAGAGACGCGGCGTCCTACATGATAATTAGGCTGTTTTGGCTCTTCAGTGTTCGTTTCATGTGTGTAACTAAGGGAACATTCAGTCCATTTTCTCAGAAAGTCTGCTTCGTTTGGGGAATTGGGAATGAAAACAAAGTTTGATTCAGATCAAAGAAATGAATTCTGGTCCGCCTACAGACGCAGATCTCAGTTCACTTCAAATGGGCCAAATACAGGAAATGGAGTAGAAAACAAAGTGCATTGCGGATTCAGCTCAACCAAAACATAATCGCTCCTGCATGTTTTACTCTGATTGAAACAGAAGCTGTCCTGCATCAGCCAACAGACGAACCAGTTTTC
Organism: Melanotaenia boesemani; assembly: GCF_017639745.1. NCBI lineage: Eukaryota > Metazoa > Chordata > Actinopteri > Atheriniformes > Melanotaeniidae > Melanotaenia > Melanotaenia boesemani. The sequence continues at coordinate 37,820,394 of NC_055684.1, forward strand.
TTCTTCGCTGGTTGTCTCGTCTCCTTCAGTAATTCTTGATGCAGCGGGGGTTGGAGATGGTATTTAAAAGGTCTGATTGGTTTGAGTAGTGCAGCGTGAACGCAAACTCGTCTAGAACAATGATGCACCACTGACTGAGCCGAGTCCCCGATCGTAGCGCGACTAGCAGAATATCCTGGCCTGAATGCAGCCTTACAGACAGGCTTAATCAGCAGGACTAAATAAGATCTGCTGATTCATGAGTCACGTTGCATTTCCAAACCACATCACAGAGTAATTAGTAATAAATGACTGAAATGCGTTGATTTAAAAAAAACAACACTTGTGACAAAAAAAAAGTTCTGATAAAACTGTTTCATTCATTCAGGAATCATTCAAAGTTCTCATGTTGACATTAATAAAACCTACAAAGAATATTAGATCAATTTTAAGACATAATTTACCTCAGAAATTCCTACAGTGACGGTAGATTCAACTTGTTCAGCTGTAAAAAAATAAAATAAACCTTTCTAAAAGGAAAAGCGACTTAAATGACTTCTGTTGTGACTTGCTGCTTTATACAAAAAAGATTAAAATAAATAAACTTGACCTTCTACGAGGGGCAGTGGGAGAAACTCTGGATACTGTCAAAGATAATTTGTATTAGTTATTAAAATAAATATGCATTTAAAAAGAATAACTGTTACTTGTAATGTATAGAGTATTTCAGCCTTTCACCTCCATCTTTTGAATTAGCACAAACTCGTTCAAGAATTTTAATAAACTTTTTGTGTTAAAAGATTATTTGTTGAGGGGGAAAAGCCACAAAAACAGTTTTAAAAGTCTTTTTTTAGCTTGTTCAACCATTAAAATTCTATTACTTTTCAGTGCAAACGTGGTCCAAGAAAATATTCTTATAGTCAACTATACAAGACGTAAATAAATCTAGTCGGTTGGACGTCCTGTTTCCAAACTCGTGTCTTATTCTAATGTCGGGCCTGGGTACCTGCAGATGCTACCGAGTAAATGCTGCCATAACATGAAACTTGTGCTGTTACCTCACAGGTTGGCAAAAGAAGAGATGCGTAAGCAAGAATTAAGACAGAGGGTGCGAGTGGCCGACAATGAGGTGATGGAGGGATTTCGGCGGATCATGGCAGCCAGGCAGAAGAAACGCACTCCGACCAAGAAGGAGAAAGATCAGGCCTGGAAAGCGCTGAAGGAGAGGGAGAGCATCCTCAAGCTGTTGGATGGATAGAGGGCAAAAATCAACAAGGGCCTTTCTTTGGTTGTTTTTTTTTTTTTTAAATCCAGAAAAATTGGAAGACTAACCCTGTGATAACACACTTACAGACAACTGTCCTGCAGCCATGGTGGTTTATGTTGTAGTTTTTGTGGCATGTACAGCAGTAGCTTATCTGACCAGTAGCATCCAGGTCACATAAAGTTTTTTACTTATTTTGTTTGTTTTTTTTTTATCTTCTTTTTTCACCATTTCAATGCCATGACAACAATGTATAGATGTTGGAATTAATCAGTACAACTTAATGTTTTTGTGTGAAAGAGCGAATCAGAAGAGACGTGTGTGCTGTGGTCTTCAGTGCTCACAGTGAGGAAGTAATAAATATATGTTGTTGCTGTTTTTATGGGATTTTTGGCTCATATTTCCCTCATTACCATTTGCAGTACATCTGTTTTTTTTGTTTTTTATTTCTTATTATCACACCCAGTGCAAAATGTACAAAAACAAAACATTAGCAAGGTCTCACGATAAATAGACATTTTTCCCACTAAAAATTAATCACCTGGAACAAGTCAGCAGTTTAGCATCAATTATATACTGTAAACATTATCCCACCTTAATTTTCCAATGCAAAATTCATAAAGGGCCCCATTTTTTCCAAAAATCTCTTGTTTATGGAGCATTTTAAAGGCTAACTGTTTGTAATTGGCTGTTTTAAAAATATTCTCTCATCATTCATTATAAGAAATAGCATCTTTGGTTTTCCAATGTCTTAAGCATGATCTTATAAACCCTATAAAAGAGGCAAGTGTGCACCACTGAATCAGTTTGAGAACTTCACCTTTTTTGGACCTATACCTAAAATGCACAGAGCTAGGCTTTGGATAATTTTTTACCCTAAATATGTCATTTGAACACAATTGCTTGGCATTTATACATGAATAAATATGCAGCACATCTGCAGCCAAATATTAAATTAGTTGACGTGTTCCTCACTGAAAACGATGCTTCTTCTTCAGCCAGTTATTTCAGAAATGTTCTACCAGTAGTGTCTTCTCATCACACAGTAATTAAAAAGCAGGAAAATAATGCATTGTGCTGTTTATTAATTTAGTCGTTGATTCTTTTTATTTATTTTGGTTTAATGTGTCACATCAGGAATACTGAAAATCTAATTTTATATTTTGAATGATGTGTAAATATGTTTGCATACATTTAACCCACTGATGCATAAATAAGTTTTTAAAAATACACATTTTACTTATAAAATTTTATTTCTACAGACATATACAGTGGTACATTTTTTTTAAATATAGCTGTCATTTGATTATCCTGCTCATCACTGAGGCAAACCTTTTAGTAAAACAGGAACCAACTCTTTTTCACCACTAGGTGGCAGTAATTGCCTTCAGACAGAGCTTCAGGCTAAGTTTGCATAGCTGAGAGCCTGTAGTTGACGTTACCCTGACACAATGTGTGTCATTGTGGTGTGCGTCCAGTCTTCACTTGAAGATATCCTCACTGATCTTGATCCCAGGATGAAGCAGGAGGGAGCAGCTGTGTGTCAGGGGTCACTCAGTTCATCGTATAGAGTGACAGAGCAGAGCAGGAATCCACATGGGGGGTTCACAACCGTCAGGGAGCTGCTTCCTGAACAAACTGTCACATGGTTCCAGCAGCAACTACAGAACCACATTTGACTCGACTGGGCCGAGAATTGGGAGGATTGGTCCATGTTGAAGTTATATCAGTAGTTATCACTGGTTTAGAGGAGTTATTACTAAATGCTTTTCCTGGATTTTTCATTCATGTTTTTACTACATTCCCTCGTTTTAAAATTTCCATCTTGGTTCCAAAAACTAAACTGAAAAGAAAATCTGAAATGTGCATATATGTTCATTATTTTCAAGACATGTTGCCTATTATGCTACTCAAGCATTTATTGGCTTATTCTTTTACAATCAAGATGTGTGTGAAACCACATCAACAGTGATCAGTATTAAATTATTATGTGCATACAAATGTACATATTTCATATATTTTAGCATTTTGTTTCTTCTTGTTACATTCTCCTTAATTTCTGAATTTCTCCTTGGAGATTAGTGAAGTATTTCTGAATCTGAATGGGTCTTTTCAGTAATAATCATGTTTTTTATTATCATTATTATGCAGCTGAGGCTACAACATCAAGACTGCGGGTCAAATTCTTTCAGAAATCATCAATATCCAAAGTCAGTGTTCAACAATAATTAGATGCCTCGCGGCTACAACTCATCCAGCTGCTTGTTTGTATTTCAAACAGGAGTTATTTGTGTGGCATTTAGATTCAAGGGGTCGGTGTGTTTTCTCGTTTTTCTAAGTGCCATTCAGCAGCTTACGAGAAAGACAAGTATGACGACAAAGCCCCTCATCTCCTTATTTGCATGTTCAGTAGACCTCAGTGTGTGTGCAGTTGGTGAAATGTCGAGGCTCTTGGTAGAAACTGAGTGAATTCCCTATAATATAGTCTTTTTTTTCAGAGAAATAATACACAGACCAAATACAAAGGCTCATGTTCTGTGTCCTTGAGCACAGCTCAGAGTTTGCAGCCAGGCTGAAGGCTCCAACAAAGGCCCAATCATCATGTAAAACCCCCTCAGTCTGAGCCGGTGTCCTCTACGCAAATTCATAATGCCATCAGCCCGTGTATGAAAGCTTTTATTAGCATGAAGACCTATTGAGTCCTTCTCACAGGTGAATGAGAGGCTGAATAGACAACTGTGGCGGCCCCTTGAGGTTGGGTGTATCTCTCAGGGCTTTTGTTGTATTTGTTGTCATTAGACCTAAACTGAAGGGCAGGTGGGTTTTGTGTTAATACACTGCTCAAACGTGCTCAGTGATGCTCGTCGGCTGTTTGCACATCCCATATTAAGCTTTCCCTTAAAAAAACCCATCACACACTCCCTTTGACGACCCAGGTGGCGTGTCCCCGAGGATGTGTGAGGCTCTCAGCTCCACCGGGTCACGTAACTCTCCTCGTGTGAAATTCAGCTACGTGGTGAGCTTCTTCGCTCCTCTCTGTCATGGCCTGTAAACCTTTATGACTGTTTAAAGAAGAGGGCTCTCCACTGGAGGGTCTGGGTAAATAAATTCAGTATTCTGGCACAAGCTGCATGCTGCATGTCACACAAATGAGTGTAAATACAGTGCTGTCATGTGAGACTGTGTATATGAGCACACACACACTTTTCTCTGCAACTATCAGTCCAGATCAGTGGAGGAGCTTTCTGTCCATCGGGTCTTTGTTTTGCAACTGTGAACGAGCTATGTTTCTTTCTCTGGGGCTCTCCTACTCCACCTCCATCCCTACGTTCCTGAGCTAGAACTCAGTCTGAAAAGAATGGCTCACACACACACACACACACACACACACACACACACACACACACACACACACACACACACACACACACACACACACACACACACACTCTCAAACACAAACAGAGAGACACAAGAAGATGTACATAAGGGCAAAGGGATTTAACATAAATCTGTTCAGCTTTCATGCTGAATTAAAGCTGTGTGTGTATATCAGAGATGCAGACAGAGGTTGAGACAGCTGCTGACGCTCGCCGGTCCACTGAGAAGACCCTCTGTCCAACCAGGCCACGCCTCGGCTCTTCTCCCGCACAGAGCACTATTGTCTTCAGAGCTGCTTCCACCACTCTGATGTCATGGTTTGTCCTTCCACAGAGTGCTGCTGCTGCTGTTGTGGTGAAACTGGTCAGACCTTTTAGCCAAAAGTCAGAAAACAGAAATAATCGCATGGATGCTGCAGCACATGTAACACGCCTATGCGCTCTCCTCTTTAACCCATCCTGTGACTTGGCCTTGTTTTGCATCTTATTTGCTTCTCATTTGCATGGCAGTTGATGCTTTTTTGTGTGACTTTTTTGTGTGACACCTCATATGCAAAGCAGCCTTTTCTGACTGGTTCAGCTCCACCTAACTGGGCTTTTCTTATTGGTGAAGTACAGACAGAGATGGAATGGGGATGGAAAATATTTACTTTGAACCTTAATCAGTTACCTAAGACATTAAATGCCAATTTTAGTAAGTCATAAAGTGAATTACATGCTAAGTAAAAACAAAATTGATCTCATCTAAACACTTTGCACCAAGTAAATGTGTGCAGCCAACGGATTCAGTATCTTTGGTAATGTTTAGCAAACTAACCTGAGAAAATAAGAGCAATGTAAATAAAATGTGTAATGAATTTATCAAACACGGATACACAGAAGATTATATCTGAGGTTCAGATCTGGTATAAATGTCAACAGGTGGACAGATTTAATTTCTATACTACCAGCGCAACAGGTTCTTAGAATCCTCCAAGGTTGGTAATACAAACTTTTAAGTTCCTGGTATCCTGATGGTGTAAGCAAAACTGATAAAAATCTGATCACACCTGGAAACGTAAGATGCCAATACCTGCAAGTGAAGTCTCAATTATGTGCCTGGCATGTCTGTTTCATACACATATTTGCATAAGGTTTTATTAAACTGTTTCTTCTACAGGCAAAAGCCCCCATCTGAAGCTAACGTGTATAGCTTTCTCTCTCTAGTTTCCATAGTGATGCAACAATGATCTGTTCTGTATGTGTCATTCAGATAACGGGGCAAAGACTGCATGGGTCTTGTTCAATAAGTGTTTGGACAGAAAAACTCAAAACTCTTGGGAAATATGCTTTGCTTTGGCAAAAAGGTATAATATCAGCGGTATGTAGACTGAACTTATAGTTACTCCAGCTTTAACACAAAATGGATCAATTTAAGCAAAAAGAACTGAAAAAGACTCTTGAGACAGCTGGTCTCCTTTGTATGGATAAAAAAGCACAACTTTCCTCTGAGATGAAGAATTGTGGACCAGAAAGAGATATGACTAAGCTAGCAGAAGCAAGGGGGACTCAATGAAAAACCTTTCTCACATCACCCACCACTTTTCTGTCAGCCTCCCTCCATCTCTCTTTCGTTTCCTCTCCTATGTTATTATCACCAAGATCATTATCAGGCTCATTCTCCCCTCAGTGTGATGGAAAGGATGGCCGCCCTCCCACATGGCTTCGGTGAGAGATCAGTACCAGCGGTGCACTAGAGGAGGGAGGAGAAAAGTGAAGACAAGAGGTCCAATAAAACCCATCTAAATATAGAGGCAGCAGAGCCTTTTTTCCCTTGTCCTTATAAAGAGCTGCTGGTGAAACCAGGCGGACTATCCTCCTCACTGTGCTGATCACTCCCCCAGGACTGGGAACGTAACTGTTGCTACATGGAAACACACACTTGTGCACACAAATACACAAGGCTGCATGGTTTTATGGGGGGGGGGGGGGGGGGGGGGGGGTAAGTTTTCTCTTTGCAGAAGAGGGCAATTCATGTTCGGTGGAACATACTAAATTAGGAGAGGTAAAAAGAAATGATGGGAGAAACGGGTGTTTGGGGGATGTTCCCGTGCACCAGATTATAAAAGAAAGTTCAGTCAAGCTTTCAGCCAAGAATATCTCATAGGAGAGATTTTACATTTAATTTACATCAACATTATTTCCATCCCCTGACCAAATAATGCCCCTATTTGGCTCTCACTTATAGTCATTAAGTTTCCTAAAGTTTCTCCCAAGGCAAAGTTCAGCTTCTTGGGGAGATGTTCCTGCAGGGATGAAAACACCGTGCTTGTGTCTGCAAGAAACAACAGGCAGTTAACATGAGACAGGAAGAAACAGCTTTGTCTAAGAGGAGCAATATCCATTACCTGGAGTAAAGTACACTGCCTGGCCCAAATAAAATAGTCGCTACCACAAATTAAAAGTCACACACTTTAATATTTGGTTGAAGAGCCTTTATCTCTGATTCCAGCAGCTTCTCTGTGGCATCATCTTGACAAGCTTCTGCAATGTCAAAAGATTTATTTCCATCCAGTGTGCAAAGCTCTCTCCAGCACATCCCAAAGATCCTCCATGGGGTTCAGGTCTGGACTCTCTGGTGACCAATCCACGTGTGAAAACAATGTCTCCTGTTCCCTGAACCACTCTTTCACAATCTGAGCCCCATGAATCCTGGAATTGGAATATAGCCGTGCCATCAGGGATGATGGAATAACCTGCTCATTCAGTATATTCAGGTAGTCAGCTGACCTCATTCTTTGGACACATAATGTTGCTGAACCTAGACCTGTACCTAGACCTGAACAACTGCAGCAAACCCAGATCATAGACTGTCCCCACAGGCTTGTACAGTAGCACTAGTTATGATGGCTGCATCACCTCATCTGCCTCTCTTCTTACCCTGATGCTCTATCACTCTGGAACAGGGTCAATCTGGACTCATCAGACCACATGACCTTCTTCAATTGCTCCAGAGACCAGTCTTTATGCTCCCTAGCAAACTGAACCCTTTTTCTCCAGTTAGCCTCACCGATTAGTGGTTTTCTTATGGCTCCACAGCTGTTCAGTCCCTTGAGTTCCTTTACATTGTTCATGTGGAAATGTTCTAACTTTCACTATTAAACATAGTCCTAAGTTCTACTGTTGTTTTTCTTCCATCTGATTTCACCAAACTGATCACTGATCACCATCATTCAGGATGTTTTTCTGACCACATTTCTTCCTGGAAGACAATGGTTCCCCACCATCCTTCCAGTTTTTAATAATGTGTTGGACAGTTCTGAACCTGGTTTTAGTAGTTTCTACATCTCCTTAGATGTTTCTCTGCTTGATGCCAGTGATCTGTCCCTTCTTAAATAGACTAACATCTTCTCCACAACCACGGATGTGTCTTTTCACATGGTTGTTTAAGAAATCAGCTGCTCATTGCATCAGTTCAGGTTAAATAACTTGTTGCTGCTGAAAGATAATCGTCCATGCAGGAATTATCCAATAGGAGGCTCTTGTGAATCAGTGATTGGATGTTGTGTTCTGAATGATGTACATTGTTTTAGTTATTTAGTCTCTTTCATTTAATGTGTTCATATCCTGACTGTGCACCTTAATTTAGTTGTACACGTGTGTATAATGACAATAAAGTATGTTGATCTTGTATCTTACCTGTTTGCTTAATTCAGTCCAGGTGGCAGCTTTAAAAGGGCCAGGCAGTGTAGTTAACATGCTTGTATATATCTGTACAATGTGATAACTACATGTCATGTCATTCAGACCATTAATAGCTTTGCTGGAAGCTTTTATGTGTCAAACTTTGAGTTAAGAGACAAATGAGAGCCAGACTCATTCCCTCCTCTGATACCACAAGCTGTTGTTCTTACATTCTGGTTTCTGAATGGATTAAGCAAATGATGATGCAAATAGCAGGTAATTCCTGCTGCCCATTATAGAGATGTTGCTCTCCACAGTTTTAAAGCATTTCAAGTTGTACATTTAGGCAAATTGCATTTATCAGTCAGTTTTATTGTTGAACTAATGCAATGTTTTTAGTCTGCCACGAGCCTCCCGCTAAAGTAGTCTGTCACTTTCTGTTCACGGTCAACTTAAGCTGATTCTGCAACCACTTCACAAGAGGCGTATTGTCTTCCCTCACTAAATCACACAGTGGACAGGAGCCCAAGGTCCTCAGTAGGTTTGTTATTTGCTCATCTTTAAGACTTTTGCAAAATACCTAAGCAGAGGAGCATTGCGTACATGTGGTGGAGCACTGTTATGAAAAGATGTTGCTTTTTTTATGATGCAAAAATTCAGCTCTTCTCCCAAAACACAGCAGGTCTGTTGGTCCATTTTCAAACCATCTCCAACATGAAAATCTTTTTGTCAGTAATGACAGCCTATTTCAGTTCCCCTCCTCCGCCCTGCTGGTGGGTGACTGTCTGCAGGCTCCAGCAGAGAAACTACCATTACATTTGTTAAGAAATTTTTGACAAATATGTTTACATATAATACCCACTGCTTAAACTTTTAATTTTATGCAGTGCTGGTTGTTTTCGGCTTCAGTTTGATCATATCTTAGTTTTCGACAACTTGTGGACTCCGGATGTGTTTGGAATACAACAGTTAGGAGCTTCAAGTTGAATTCGTCTCAGTTTATTTATTTTTTTTTTACTTCCCCATGTGCTTTGTTGTCACCCTGGCCTATTTTCAACAAATCATCTGATTATTTCATGGACACGTCTCAGTGAGTTAGCATTGTCAAGACTGCCCCATCTGGGAAAATGAAGCTCTCTAATAATTCTGCACATCCCCACCAAAGACATTTTCTTTCTATTATACAAATACTCCCCACCTGTAAATGATTAAATTCAATAAGCCTTCAAGTTGGAAAATGTGCTTAGGAAGAATAATAAGGTCAAAATAATCCTTTTCTGCATACAGAACAAATGATCATGCAGCTGCAAACTTACAGGTGATTGGCTGACCTTTCCCTCATCAAGACTTCACAATTTTCTCTGCTTGGGCCTTCTATGTAAGTGAGTGGTGTGATTTACTCTGAAATCCTGAACTGTTGCTGTCAGTCTGAGCTCATCAGTAGACACCCATCCTGTTTCTGATTAAAAGACAGTAATGTTCAGGTCATGTGCTGGTTAAACAAACCACAGACCACATGTCTGCACAGGAGGCACAGAGAGATCACCAATTGCCAGTTTTGAGATCCGTGTGAAGCAGACAGGTCATTTTCACAGCTGTCCTTGAATGCCTCTGGTCACTGCAAAGATTCAGAAGTCAAAAAAGGTGAAAAAACATCCTCTTTTTTTACACCTGTTGCTCACTTCACCCTGTGGTGTGTGACCACACACTTGGAAACTTGTGGACATGCCCTGAACGTGCACACAAATGAGTTTTGTTGCGGTTGTCTGAGCTGAAACTGTGCTCCAGTGAAAGCATCACACAGACTTTGTCTTTGCCTCTCGAAGTCCATGTTAAGCTTATTGCAAGAAAGAAAATGGGTATAATTTGTGCACGGCCACTCAGAGGCTGAAAGCTGAAGTGGATTGATTTGTGCATGTGTGAATGAAAGAGGGAGCGAGGAGTTGTGTGTTAGTTTGTGGTTAGTTGAAACCCCCACTGAGAGGGGAGCTCAGCTGTCAGTAGCTGTCAGGCGCTGGGCCTCTCTGTCTTCCCTCATTTGCTGCCCTGCTGTAGTTAACCTCAACCCCCTTCTCTTTCCTTTTCACCCTTCCTCTTCTTGTCTGCCCCCCAGCACCATCTAGCTGGGTTTGAGGTCGAGGTGGAGACGCCTCACATTAGAATGTGCATGTTGGCCACAGATAAGAAAATATGGCACCAAACCAACAAAACCACCTCAGGGCTGGAAATTCTGTGAACGTACACATATACACAGCAAACAAGTGTCAAATATTTGACATTAAAGAGCAAATTATTTATTCTGTTGTACATTGTCTGGAGGGAGTTATTGCAATTCTATTATTAGCACAGTATTGACTTGGCTTCCCTATCACCTTATCACCACTCTCTTGTCTCCTTGCATCCTTCATTTAAGGGGAGGGGTGGGGGGGTGGTGTTACCCTCACATACAGAATGACACCGAACACACACCTCTCTGCAAAGCCTTGTCCATGTTTGGTGAATATGCGTGTGTGCATGCCAATGCTGGTGTGAAATTAACATGAGGTGAGGAAGTGAGGCTGGAAACTGCTCAAGTAAGAAAAATGATCACACAAACACGTAACAAGGCTGGTGGTTTGGCTGAATATCACACTTCCAGGGCACACACACACACATCCATACAGGTTTATACATAAGCTGATATCAAGATGTTTACAAATGTCCAAATGTTGCTCATTTTTCTGCCGTGGTCAAACATGTTCCAGATGTTTTTCTTTTTCTTTTATCTATACACTCTTTACTCCTATTTACTTGGAGAAATGTCACCACAAGTGTAATTCTTGCATAAGCTTATGTCCTTTGGCTCATCTCATTATCACCAGCCTCAGTGGAAATAATGCCAGCAAGAGCTGGAGGTGCGAGAGTGGCATGCAGGGCTATTGAACTGATAGGTTACAGGCCGGCTGTCAGATTCCAGTTGCCAGAGCCCCGAAAACTCACGCTGATCCACAAATATCTCAGGCTTTATCATGCCCTAAACCCACAGGCCTGGTTGAACTATTTCCAGTCACTTCATTAACTTAGAGGAGTCGTCAAGTTCCCTACACCTTACACTGCCCAGATATATGGACCAAACAAAAGGCAGGAATACCAGCCCCAGCCCCAGAGGGAGCCTTTCTTTACTCTGGATGGTCTGACAGCTTGTTTTAGCTTTTAGCTTTAACCTCCACATGAGGCCACAGTTTGTTCTGTTCAGCCAAAGTTCATAGTGACACTTTAAAGGGTTAAGACACAAGCTTTGTGTCTCAGAGGTTGCCACAGTTTGTATTTAAGGACAAATACAATAAAATTAGCAAATGTCTCAAATGTTGTATTTAATAGATATTCTTTGGAAATAAATTGTGCTTATTTTGAATTACAATCCAGTAAGACATCTACAGGGTTGATTCTTATTTATTATTTCATATATATATATATATATATATATATATTTATAAGGGAGATATTTAGTTTTAACCCTTTACCCCATGCATACAGAGATTTCTCCAGATACTCTCTATGAGTGCTGTACAAATTGTGCAGTCTTTCATCTTCCGATCTTTTCTCTGGAAAGATTGTGTTTTGTTTTGTTTTTTTTCTTAACTTGCTGCCCACACCCTTCATTATGCCAAAAACACCAATTCCACAGAAACAAATAGACCGGTTTTTACAGAAGTCTATTGGTTTTAGCCTCTGTTATGTGCATAGTCTTACTTGCTAAACCACCTGAATTCTTTTAAACAATCAGATTGTTAAAGGTTATTGGCAACTTTTCCAATAGTTGAGATGCTTGTAATCAGTATTTCCTTGTTTGTCTTTTTCTTTGTTGAAGATTGTGGCATCTATTAAACATATTTGACTTCTCCTCCTTTCAAACATTCACCGTACACAGCATGTATCTCGGGTTAATGTAGATTCTTTGTAGACTCTCTCAGCTATCTTGGCTCTGAACTCTGACACGTGAAGATGTTAATATAACTGCAAACAAACAGACATGCAGATTTTCTTTTACCCTCAGGTTCTATTTTAAGCCTCAGGCTGAGATCCACTGAGTGCCCTTTCTGTGCATGGCCACCTCCAGACTCATCCCGAAGTTATCTGAACAGGTTGATGTTGCACAAGAAGGCCACAGGAGAGAAAGCATACGGTTGTTGTTTGGGGATCTGGTCATTTCTAATGAGAGGCAGGATAAATATAGGCTGTAGCTAAAACTTATCTGATGCCACAGCACCAACACTCCCCAGACCTGGTTCAAACCACCAGAGGACTGGACTCTCAGACAAAAGAGGCTCTTGACGGGACTGAGCTGATGTAATACATTTGATAAATTTGATAAAGAAAGATTTGAATGAAGTCATTTAAATGTCCCATTAGATTATAATAAACTACAACATATTCCAGTTTCAGATCTCCATTTGAAAAAGAAATGAGGAAGGAAATATAGATAGATAGATAGATAGATAGATAGATAGATAGATAGATAGATAGATAGATAGATAGATAGATAGATAGATAGATAGATAGATAGATAGATAGATAGATAGATAGAAAAATAATAAGAGGGGTGATTAGAATAGGAGTATGTGTAATCATTTCTAACAATAATGACTTAAATGGGCAAATCAATATCTTATAAGGAAGAAACAAACTTTTTTCATATCTCAAATTTGGGACCTCATTTCGATGACTGTTACACTATACAAGCAGAATACTTTTCTTTCATGATGCAAGTGTTGAAACTATGAAAACAGGAGGTTATCTTAGGTTGTGATTAAAGTCGAGCTGTGGTCTGATAAGGAGGAGCTGCTTCCCTGAACATTCGAGTTACACGACAGAGTGAGAAGCGTGCAGAGAGTGAGATCTGACTGTGCTTACTTTGTATGTGCATGCGAAACAGAGATGGGGGGGGGGTCGAGAGAGAGGTCTTATGGTGACTCAGCATAAACGGGGTTTGCTGGGCCTGCATGACCTTGTTCATCAAGCTGACACCCGCTTCTGTTTCTGCTCTGTGATTCACAAGGAGAATGTGAGGAGGAGAGAAAGGGGTGGGGGGCAGAATAAGCGACATGTGAGGAGAAACAGGACGGCGAGCACTGAGGTGGGAAAGGCCGGACGGAGATGTTAGGGATAGAAAAAGGCACAAATTACAAGCAGGAAAAAGTTGAGTAAACAAATGTGTGAGTGAGATCACAAACAGAGAGGAGGAGGGGGGTTTGAGACCGTGAGAGATAAGCAGCGACAGTGTGAAGAGAAGAGGAGCATCAGTGGCAACCAGTAAACAGAGCAGCAGCTCAGGCATCATTCTGCTGAGCACAAGTGTTTGAAAATCTGTGACATGATTCAGCTATATAAACTGCAACTCATCCTTTGTGTTGCCCCAACACACAACATGGCCCCTGACAAGCTTTTCCTCTTACTTGTACAGCCAAGCGGCGTCATTCTGAACCCAAACACACTCAACTTGTTTTACACACTCTCCAACACACACGCTCTTAACTTTCACTCATTGTTTTTTCCTCAGCAGGAAAAGAACATTGCTTCTTATACTATTAGCATAGCACAAGAAGACTGAAATATTACCCCATTATCAAGAATGATTGTTAAACAAAAGGACAGAAAAACAGAAAAATGAAAGTTGTTAAAGGCTGCTCATCCGTGGTGCTCAAAGTCAGCGTCATACAGTACATATTAATTCCCTTTGGGATTAATAAAGTATTTTTAATTTAATTTCATATGTACTCATCCTAGCTGACCAAAGAGCATAGTTTTGAATGTTGTGGTTGCAAGAAATTGTGGGTATTTTATGCCTTGCTTTAATGAAGGATGGCCCATTGTTTCCTTTGATAAGGGAAATGATAAAGGAATCATTGTTGATCCTTTCCTAAGCATTTAGATATTCTGACAAACTCTTTTCATGGCTGCAGTTTAGAAAACTTCCAGGTTACTTCAGCATGTTAGAAACCTTATCATAAAACAAACCCCCAGTCACTTATGTTGCTCCAGCGAGCTGCCCAAAGTAAGAAAAACTGCAAACTCGACCATTTTATACCCCCATAACATGTTGGTCTGGTCAGTGGGAGCACACAGCTTGTACTGCTAGCATAGCTGAAACCATGGACAACGTTTGAAGAATAAACCCAGAATTCCTTCTTAGTTTATATGTTTAGTTTTATTCAAGAGGTGCATGCTATTAAAGAGCTATATTTGACTCCATAGTTCTCTTTACCCAATTTTTTGCATTTGGGTTTCACCTTCCAGTCTGATGATGATTCTCGATGATTCCTTTATGTCCTCATCTCAATGGAGAAGTTATAATAAATCAATGCAGAAAAAAAGATGTGTTAAAGGGCATTGTGTCCATGTAATGAGGCTAAAACTCCTGGAGCAAAAGAAGGTCCTAATGAACTGAGCTCAAGGCTACGCTGTAAATCATCACATAGTGGATAAATTACCCTGTGAGAGGACAAAAAGATAATGGATGAGTTTTTGTTTCTTACAACCTTGCCTGAGCTGTGTTCTTTGGACCGAGAGAGGAGTTTAGAAGTGTCACATCTTGTGAAGAAGCTGATTTTAGCACAAACATGTAAAGACGCTGCCAGGAGACAGAGCCAGCCAAGCTTGTTTAACAGAAGTAAACTTGCAGCTCTGGGTGACATGACTTAAAACCACTTTTTGACAAACTTGTTTTCTCTTTAACACGAAAAACTCTCAGCAAGTATGCAGGCCAAGGCAACACCCAGGACCCCTGGCAGGTGGTGGTGTTGTGGCTTGATAAAAGGTTTGCCCCCCCCCCACCCTGTATGCTGGATATGACAGCACACACTGTCATGATAACAAACACACATACAGATGCACCCTGTAACCTCACAGGGTTTTCACAGCATCGTCACAGCAGTGACACTGCAAACACACACACACACACACACACACACAAAACAGCTAGCAAACGACTCAACCAGACCGTCTTGTTTTATTTCTACAGCTTCACTTTAACAAAGACATCAGGAGGCATATTTATGTACAAATTATTTTATTTTTTGTATGGCTTCTTTCAAGGGACTGTAAAAGACATTCTTATTGGAGAAAAAACAAACAAAGAAAAGTAGAGTCGTTCCAATTAAACCAGTCAAAGAGCCAGAGCCAAATCCAATGACTGGTAACAGGATGAAAAACAAAAGACAGAATTCAACATTTGTGTATCTGCAGCTGTGACTCTGCATCCGTGCCACAACTACAGTTAAAAAAAACCACTATTATAACTTAGTACCTCTTATAAATACCTACATATAAATATTGTCAATGTTCTTGATGACTGACATCTTAAAATGCTGTACATGAATGTCCTTTGAGAGAAAGTTTGACAAAAAAAAACAAAAGAAAAACACTGGTGTTTGAGCTCAGTGTCGGCTACCTTTCAACATGATATACAAAGCTCCTGGTGCCCAACCCTCCCACATACTGCTTATGATTATCTACATCCATCTGAACTTATCAGATCTCAGGTCAGTCAGATTAATGCAGCTGTTGAACACAGTAAGTTGCAAAAAGCACTTTGCACTTGGCTCTGTGGTGGCGGTGGGTGGGCACCTGAAAAAGCAGGAGATTAATTTAAAAAAAAAAAAAAAAAGTTTCTGTTTTTTTCCTTTTTTATTAAGGCCTCTGGAGTTAAAAAGAAAATAATAATAATATTCCCACAGTCTTTAACAGAAACATTCTGCTTTGTCCTCGACTTCCTGCGTGAAGCTGAACGCTGGAGGTTTGTTCACGAAACCGGGACCTGCATCACGGCAGAGACTAACAGAAATGTCCCTACCCATACCAATACGACTGTCCCCCAGTGTCTTAAAGCAGCAGCGTCCATCAAATCCAACCAACACACTTCAGATTGGAAGGACAGGTGTTAAATGTCCCCAACAATGTCAACACATTAATGTACCATGGACATGCATAACTTCCACCGATTGGGTCAAAAACATGCAAACATTGATAATAATGGTATACAAACAATGACAAGGACATTAAAACAATAATAAAAAGAACAATATCAACAACAATAACAATAATAATAATAATAATAACAATAACAATAATAATAATAATGATAATAAAAAATGAAGTGTCAGCTTCTGGAAGCCCTTGGAAGCGACCACATACTGAATGCTGTTCAGCTTCCCGACCTGAACTCCAACAGTCCTCCCAACCCTTCTACCAATGAGCCAACAGCCCATCTTGATCATATAGTGCAATAGTCCCACCCTTTTTTTATTTTGTTTTTTTTCCTGAAAGCGGCTGTTAACAACAGCAGAGTCACCCTGTAGGGTGTTTTACCATCCTTAGTCCCCAAGTCAGCAACTGCTACTCCCCCGCCTCACCCTCCTTTCCTTCCCGGCTCACTGCATACGGTCCGGCTGGATGTGCTGCTGTGGGGCGTAGTGCAGGAAGGCTGGAGCCGGGCCGGTGGCTGAAGGGAGGTTAGGGTGCACGGTGGCTGGGGCTGTGGCGGCAGCGGCGGGGCCAGCGGAGGCTGTGGGGCTGGTGGCGTAACTGTAGCTCAGGAAGCCGGCCGGGGAGGCGGCGTATGGGTACTGCTGCTCGAAAGCAGCCTGGGCGTACTGGGTGTAGGCTGCGCTGTAGTCCAGGTAGGGGCTGCTGCTGACTGAAGAGGAAACCTGAGTGGGCAGCACCAGGCTGGGTTGCACAAATGCTTGTGGGTAGATGTATGGCTGGGCCAATCTGCACACAGACACAATGAGACGAGGAGAGGGTGGGGGGGGTTAGAAAGAAGGGGCTGCAGCAACAGAGCAGAGAAATCCCAGATCCTGGCTTCTATTGTTTACATTGCTCCCAGAGGGCGTGTGTGTTGGGAATATAAACTCTGTGTAGGTGTTCAGAACTCAGAGTTTTATCCAGTGTTATTACATGTATTTATACAGACGAGAGGCAGGAGGTAAAAGTGACTACACGTTTTGTCTGTGTCAGTTAGTAAAACCTACAAAACCTGTTAGGTAGGGCCTCCTGTGTTAGACAGGAGGGGACAAGTGGAGGTGGGGGGGTGAATGATAGAGACAGCCGTTACTGGCAGGTTTTCAAGCTCAGGCATCAGAGTGTTTTAACAGCTGCTGCTTTTCACCCGCTCAACACACTCAAACACACACACAGACAAAAAAAAGGAGGAAGTGGATAAAGGGAGGGCAGAAGTTGCAATAATAGTTCTCACTTGGTTTCTATGTCTGACACACACACACACACAGGTGATAGTGCTAAACAGTGGAGGTAATGGTGGCAGGGGAGCTCATCAGGGCTAGGTGCAAGGCTCTGCCCGGTCTAATGGGCCAACTCAGACGAGGGATTTGTGCGTGCAAGTGGCGCATTTTGGCATTTTAGCCGCAAAGAAAAGAATTAAAGAGAATTCTTTTCAAACTCAGAGGAAAGAATCCATATGAAAACACCGAAACAGAGGTAAGATAATAACAAATGTCACTTTGACTCGTGTGCTTCAGCTGCTTATCAGTGCTGATAAAAATCATCCTCTCATGGACCCTTTATTTTTAATAATTTACTAATTTGGTCCACCAGAAGATGATCAGTAATAAAAGACTATAAGCCATAAAGTCAAAGCAAAAGATGGAAACATGCATGGATAAGGAAATCACCACACTTAATATACATACATAAACATATGTATACACACCCTCTCCAGTGCCTCTTTCATTGTCCCCAACCCCTCCAAAACACACACACACACACACCAGTTACCACTGCAAACCCAAAACCATGCCATAAAAGGGAAAGAGTCACACCACAATCAGAATCACCTCTTCAGTTCATATCACATAAAAAGGGAAACAAAGATAAGAAGGCACTCCAGTCCATCACAACACACTGCACTGCACTCTCAAGCCGTCACTGGCACCTTGGAGAGAGGCTGGCTGAGGGAAAGAGGAGGGGGAGGGCAGATATTTTCCTGTCATACCCCTCTGTGGGCATCGGCTGATCTTCTGCCGGTGCTCTGGTCAGCTGGCAGCAGAGAGCAAAGGTGGCATAAAGGTGGACAGGAGGATGGAACGGCAGTGATTATGGTCAGCAGTAACATTAATGTTCACCTGTATCATCGTGTCACTGAAGGGAGAGGTTTAGAGAACACTGGGAAAAGCAGAGAAGTGCAAACCATACTGGACTTTAAATAACACATGTCCTTAAATCATTAAAACCAAGAAAGAAAAGTGAAGAAGCCAGTGATGCGATACCCTGCATGAACTTCTTCACAGTTTTCCAAACAAAACTAAATGACAATGAAGAGAAATTAGTCATTGTGCTGAACACAAAAACAGAAGCTTTTAACAAGCATAAGCAAATGAAGGCAACCCCCCCCTCCCACACTACCACCCGTGAGCACCATCTACACTTTGCCCTCGCAGTGCTATGGAACTACTTACAAAAGAGGCATTCAACTCTCCTACACAGCCCTCAAACATGACCATACATTAATACTGCAGGGCATGTGTGCTTTCACTCGCGTCGTGGATAATGAGTCTGCCTTCTTCGTGGCTTTGGCAGCATGTAGCCACAGGCAAGCCACCACAACCTTGTGTAGGTAAAGTGGAATAGAAAGGGGAGACGAGCCCTTTGTGGATTATCTCTTTGGTGCATGCAAAAGGATGGGGAGGTCAGCAGCACATTCAGCTTTTATCTGGCGAAAGGAGGGGAAAAATGAATAAAAGGCGTTGGGACAAGAGCGATTTGGGGACAGCAGTGAGTCCCGGGGCAAGAGATGCCAAGTGGACTGGCAGGGGGAACGTGGATGACAGCTGGAAGATCGCTGGTCAGCTGGTTTTGTGCTGACGGCTGGTCGACACGTTTGACAAAGAGCTGCTCTGAATGGCAGGCTGAGACACTAGAGAGGCCGGCTCACCAAAAAACACACATTACAAATACCAGCTGGAGTGTTTATCATTAATGAAGGTCATATAATGAGCTACTGTGAAAAATCCTGGGTGATATCGCACCATGTGGCTAAATATTTCTGTGGAATTACACAAATGACCTTCACTGCATGACAACACAAAGTGTGAAAACAAACAACAATAGACTGTGTGTGTGTGTGTTGGGGGGGTATTAAAACCTTACAAAACTTAAGAGGATTTGATATTCCTCTCATCTCTCCAAGAAGCGATGGTTCTTTGAAAGCCAGAGGGGACAAAGGTTTTTTTGACACCTGTGGAGGTGAGTTTCCAAAGGAAATCTGCCTCATTAAGCATTAACCCCCCCACCCGACATTCTCGCTGTTAACACTCCCACATCTCTGTCCCACTCTCACAGGAGGTGTCAGTTTTCAGCATCTCCATCTGACACAGTGGTAGTGGCACCACTGGAATAAGAGAAATAGAAAAACTGATGTGGTAAAGCAACAGGATGGAGCAGAGTAGGTGATGTATGAGAGAATCTGCAAGCGCACTGACAACTTGTCCCCTCCCCACTAAGTTGATGACCTCAGTGACCCCTCCCATGGCCCCAGCAGTCCACAGCTTCTGCTGACCGTAGTTATACACACATATCCACCGTAATGCCTAACCAGGCACAACTCTGCTACATGCTCAAATCCTCCTTCCAACATCTTCCTCGCACCATATGTCGTCAAGCATTTGGTGAGGGGGGGTTGAAATAAAGACCACTTGTAGGCTGTGCATCTTAGGGAGGACTACGTCTGTCACCCACCATACAGAAGGACCTCAGAGACCAGAGGACAGGTGTTTCGTGTGCCTCGTTACGCCTCTGGGGTGGTGGTCATGGGAGATTAGAAAGGCGTTAAAGGCTGCGATATGAGCCAGCACCTGTCAGGCACATGCCTCACAGCAGCACAGTGCACCACATTTGAAACCTTCAGGGTTTTGGCATCATTAGGAGCAGCATTAGGTGGACATGGAAGGGACTTTCCTGTGTCCTCCTCAGGTTCTGGAACATGATGGGGCATGTTCCCTGAGCAGTCCTGGATTTGGAGATCTTAGAACAAGATTTTCATTATAACTGAGCATCAAAGCTTCTAATGACTGACCTTTTGTTTACTAATTTAATAATTTAAGGAGCAGCATGAGTGATTTAGGGACAGGAGGTACTCCGTTTGTAGCAATGTGAAATATTATGGATATCACAAAGTCTAAGTAGCACATTGCAAAAGAAAAAAAGTCAGTTTTTAGGTATTCGTACATCAGTAAGCCCAGTGTGTCAAAACCTGTTCATGCAGCCACTTTACTAACTTGACTGGACTTGCGGTGGTTAATTCTTCATCTCAATTTGAAGCCTTGCGTGTAAAATACTAACGGCCCTGAGCTGTGGGTTGAAGTGTGATATCTGAGAGTCATAACACTGAAATGCTCATTAGCTGGTCAGCAGACCATAAAGCTTTTGGACGCTATGCAGGCCGTCTCTACAACACACTGATGGAGCCCACTCGGGCAGGTACGTGTGTCAATAGAGCCCTAACAGAAGTTAACAAGTGAGTCACACATTCACCTCTGGAACGCACTTTTATTACCACAGATATGTGAACCATCTCCCAGCCTTACAAAACTCAAATATGCAAATGCATTGCTTGTGGAGTTACATGAGCACACAGAAACTGACATGTACTTTCCAGAGGCCCTGTTTGTCAAAGAAATAGCAACCCAGTGGCGTTGCACACAGCGTAACAGAAGAGAGCATAATAAATCACCCACGCCTGTTCACTTACCCATACTGCCTCTGGATGAGTGCTGGGTGAATGGGCTGCACGCCGATGGATATGCCTGGAAGAGAGAGGCTGGCTGTCAGACACACACATCTGCATTTACAGAGGAGGACCAGAGAACAATGCACAGAGGGCACGGAGAGACAGAGGCAAAGCCTGTTTCCAACATACCAAGGAGCAACTATTTCAGATGTGCACTAAGCAGCACTAAAAGCACAAACGCAGCAGGAAAACTATGTGGTTTGGTATTAATATAAAAAGTCAGCTCACCTGTCTGTATGCTGCGAGGTTTGGCACCCAGGTAAGCCAAGTTGACATTGGCCTTCCTGCCGTCAATAATGGGGTTGGGGTCCTTGCAGGCTCTCTCTGCTGCTCCTCGGTCTGTCATTGTCACCTGGTGACAAAGAAACATCAAACGGTAAAGTCATTTTTCCTATTTTACAAATGACATCATGGCTTCTGATGGCTACAGAGACAAAGCAGAACAAAACTAAAACACACATGAAACAGGTCTAGGTCTGTTGGTCTTATCATAAAAGTTCCCCCCACAGACTTTCCTCTGTTATGATCCCATTTCTCTGCACAAGAAGGGAAACTACAAACAAAGCACAATGATAAGCTTTGAAAAATCGCCCACAGCAGCAGTAGCAGCCACTCAGCCATGGGCAGAGTTGCTGAAATATGGATCTGGGCAACAAGGAGCTTATCCAATTAGGAACAAAATAAGGAGATTGGTATTAGTCCAACCCCCCCTGTCTCCCTCCTGGCATTAGATGAGCCCTTCTGTTTTGATTGCCACATTCTGCCAACTCAGAGTCACCTCTGTGCATTGACCCAGCAGTGAATGTAGGCCATGGCTTGCATTGTTTCAGAGGACTTAAAAAAAAAAAGAAAGAAAAAGCTGTATGTCTCTTGTTGGTGAAAGGATTCGGAACAAATCCCACTCCAGGGCCTGTGTTGTGAACACACAGGAAGGAACTAGGCTGTGTTTACACTGAAGAGCCTTGCTGTGGGGGGTTCTGCTAATCCACCTCTGAAGTGTGTCTAGAAAAAGAAAAAAAAAAAGGTGCGCTCAGTTTCGGGCTTGTCCCTCCCATCCTGCCAGTTAACTCTGTAACTCAGGCAAAACTGTCTAAGCAGGCTGCCGCATGCCACACAAAAAGTGAGCTGAGCTATAAAATGCTGATCACTTCACTATCCCAGGCATTATCCTGGGAAGCACCCACATCGCCACAAGCTTGTTGAACCTGAAACACCAGCCTCCATCTGCAGCCGCTCCATACCAGCCAAACTCACAGAGCAGCTTTCCCTCTGACTTCATGAGCTGATGTGTAAACACACGGAGTAATTGTCTTACAATTGTGCCTTTAGAGGTAAACATACACACATAACAGTTTTTCCATTCCTTCTTTGGCCTGATAGTGCATAAGAGCTGATGAGTCTTTCCAAAGTTCTGGTAAATATTTGCATTTCTTGCTCTGCTTCTGTTCTTTGTGTCTTTATCTGCCAGGAAGAGGATAAGTCACCTATTAAACTGAGCATCAAAGATTTCCAGATTTATTTTACCAATAAGTTAAGGAACAGTGGCCAAAGATAAACCCCCCACTTGAGTCCATGAGTCGACATAACAAGGCAGGTTACTTAAAAATAATAAACATAATGATAACTTCACTCATCCATGGACTCGGGAAGTTAAGATCAAAATAAAACGTAAAATAAATGTGCAGGACAGAGCCAATTTGTTGATGTTGGAATTTCTCTCAGCAGCCAAATGTGATGTAAATCATGTGTTCTGGTCCCTGACAATGGAGGGCAGGGTGCGCAAGGTCAACCTCCCAACAGCTCCAAAATAACCATATAAAGCAAGCAAGAAGTTCAGACTGACACACACACATATATGTATAAACACAGACTCCCAGAGCCATAAGCTGGGGCTGCTCTGGAGTGGAGTGTGTGTGTGTGTGTGTGTGTGTGTGTGGTGGGGGGGGACTTTACTGGGTAGGTTTAAAGGAGGAGGGTTGGGGGTGGACATCAGACATACGTTGAAATATAATCTTCTTAGTTACCCATCAACCTCTGTGATCCCTCATCCTCATTAAGCTAAAATAACAGCCAGCCAGGCAAAAAACCGGGATGCTGTGCAATTATGCGTTTGGCCTGGTGTGTGTGTGTGTGTGTGTGTGTGTGTGTGTGTGTGTGTGGGGGGGGGGGGGCACTTTTAACATGAGACTACATAACTACATAGGTTTATTAGGGAATGGAGGAGCCATGGCAGCATTATAGGAACTTAGTGAAAAGCAGCCCAAAAAGCCAATGACATTATTACCTAATGTGAGCAGCGTGAGTTGAGATAAGAGAGCAGGAAGATCTTGCTCATACTTACAAAGCCGTATCCTCTGGATTTACCAGTCTGCCTGTCCGTTATCACCACAGCCTCGTCAATGTCCCCAAAGGCTTCGAAATATTTTCTCAGCGAGGCGTCGTTCGTGTGGTACGGCAGCCCACCGACAAAGATTTTAGTAAAAGTAGTGTCTTTCTGCAGCGATGTGGGATGCATGACGTCCAGGGATCCGTTCATGTACTGATGCAGAAGCATTGGTCAGCCGGAGAGAAGACCGAGGCACTGAACACCAAACTAAGCGCTTAACAACTTCCCGTCATCTGTAAACGACAACTATAACCTCTCACTCTACTCTGTTGTAGTTTTTACTTTAGCCAAAGTTGTAGCAACCTGATGCTTAAAATTCACCCAGCGTGAATTCCTCTGCGGTCCTCCTAACCTGGTTGTGTTTTAACTGCCGTATAAAACGCGTGCTTGGAGAATTTATACACCTTCGCTTAAGCCCCGCCCCTTACAACTATTAGCTAATCATCGCAGGGGCTGGGAGCGGCTCCTCCTATTGGTCCACCCTCTCAAGGAGCTTTATTGCACCTGCTTTTGTCCTTTACAACACAAAGAAAAAGCCCAACTGTACTGGAGAGCGCGCGGCTCTGCCACATGGTGGACAACACAATAAAATGGGAAATAATTTCAAACACACTACAGCCTGGAATTAAACATTTTACAGAAATTTCGCTTTTATAAGGGTGAAGTAAATAGAGCCTTACAAAGCTCAACTACAAGAGTTTAGCAAGGAAGAAATGTGTGGAGGCTACAAGCCTACAAGTAATTTATAGATTGTTTCCAAACGTCCTATTCTAGAATAAGATAATAATTTAAGTTACTACTGAATTTGAGAGCATCACACCAAATGCACATAAGGTTTCGCTAGGAACTTGAAGTTTAAAATGCTATACTGAGCACAACCTGGAACAGGCGAGAGCAATATTCAAAGTTCTTTTTTGGGAACCACCAGTGACTTTCTGCAAGTAAAACTTGATGAGCAACAGGTTATTCCGGATACAGTCAACACTTTGTAACTGCCACTGGCCTTGACTCATGCCAGAGCTGGTAACCAGATCATAGCAACTCCAGTGAGCAGACTGGTTCCACAGCGTGAAGCAACGCAGCACCTGATGCTGAACCTTGGCTGAGAAGTTGAGGAGCCCGCAGCTGATAGAGGTGACACCAATGTCTCACAGTAAAAGCTGAAAGTGGCCAGAGAACTGTGGCAAGCAGCATGTCGTCCCACTGCTAAGTACCAGGGTCAGGCTGACAGTGAGGTGATACTCTAATGACCTCAATAAAAAGGCATTTAATTCACACCTTCTCCTCTGAGCTGGTTCGCTTTTCACACATGGCCTTTGTAGCAGACCTTGCTACCTTATTCATATCCTCTTGATAAGACCCCCTCCTCTCACATTCTCAGCAACGCATCGCTGTCAAGATGGCCTGGAAGACCAATCCCACCACTTTGATCCCATTTGTCCCACTGGGCTTACTGGACTGGCAAAATGCTCCACCTGCTGGGTAAAGAAGTTCAAAGCAGGATGACAGGACTCACTGAAGCACAGATGATGTTCAAAGTTGAAATTTATGATGATTCAAAAGTCAGAGACCTACACGGTGAGATAAACAGCTGATATATTAGATGGTGGTGAAGACTGTAGGTGATGTTTTTGCATGCACAATACAGTTTTTTTAATCCCAAAGAGACACCTATACAGTAAACACGAGTCTTTTTTAAACCTATCTCCCTTAAGATTTTAAGATGGAATAAACATGGTGGACTCTAAATGTATGCACATATTTCAATTACAGCCCAAGTTTTCTTTAATGAAGCTATATCATAACAGCAAATAACAAGAGAATGATAAACCTTTGGAAAGATGTAGAAAAAAAGCTAGACATAAAAAAACAATTCAAACATCAAAATGAATCACAAATAAAACCCTCCCCTTCTATGATGACTTCTAAGACCAAATGTCAAGCAGCTGTCATCAACACCAGGTTGGGTCGGCCCCTTTGATTGGTCCATGCACAGCACACAGCGCCACGGCATTGGTCCAGGTGTTTGCCGAAAGGAAGGAGGCTGTCTCGAGCACATACACACAAACTAAAGCAGCAGGTCTTCTGCATTTCCTCACAACAGATGCGACTTGGCACGACGAATCTGGAGACAGGAGGGGGCAGTCAGTAACAAAGTTGCCAGGTTTTGTTTAGTTTATTTCTCAAAGAATGTCCCTTTTTGCACAGAAAAGAGGAGAAGTCATTATTCAGCAGTCAAAAAAGAATCAGAACCTGCAAAATAATGGCTGGCATATGTAAGTCACTGATTACCTGTGTGATTTTCCTTCTTATTCTCTGTCCATAATTCAATAAATAACTTGTCTTTAAATAAGAATATGCTACAAAGTGTAACTATTTATAGGCTAAGTGCTGCTAAGACAGCAGACTGTTCATGACTTTACAGGTGCAAATGCTGAACATACACATTATTCCAGCAGAAACCACAAGGACATCAACAAAATTCACTGAGGTGTGTCCAGTGCTAATCCCACATGGCATGTCTACATGAAAGAGTATGTGGGAATACTGAAATCTAAACCATGACAGCATCACAGCATCCTCACTGCCTGCGTCCATGCATGAGTCACAGGGGCACCGAGGGAACGGGGCAGCCCCATCCGGTGACTGCGGTCTCCAGGGTAACAGACAGTGGCTGCCCTTCTCTCACCATTTCTTGTTCCGAGGCTTCAGCTCCTCTGCAGCGTTCCTCAAAAAGATGTAGTTCTTTTTTTGCGGATTGTAGTACTCGTGGCCCTGAGGGGATACAGGGTTCAAAATTAAATGACTCCATCAACAAGTGTAAATAAGGTTTGTTAAAACTGTACACACCGTACCTTCGACCAGTCGTAACTGGAAGCGTAGGCAAAAATGTTGCCATTATGGTTGAAGCAGCAAGCTGTGATGGGCTGGTCGAGCTGCTCTGACGTCTTCAACTTGGTGCGTGCGTCTTTGTCCCAGAAGCTGAAGCGTCCATCTGAGCCCACAGTGGCCAACGTGCCGTGGACAGGATGGAAAGAGATGGCATTCACCTGATAAGATGAATTAGTAGAAGGCAATATGGTTGTGTTAGTATAATCCAGTACACACATGGTAAAGACACAATGGCAACAACTGAACCATTTAAAAACTTGTAATAACTCCAAAGCGGACTAAAAACACAAAGTTGAGGGTGCAGTAGATATGGTACTTCACTTTTCTTTGACACCAATTTTTATTTATTTATTTTTTTGGTTGACAAGTCATTTCTCTAAACGTGACAATTGGAAACTATCAAAAAGAAATTTATTAAAAAACAAACAAACAGGATAAACAAGGATCTTTTTAAATCATAGTACAGGAAAAACGATATTTCATAGTTCTTGTTTTACTTCTTTCTTCTCTAGGACTGGGCCATTGAACGCTTTGACAAATTTTATGTGATCGAGGCATCTGCAAAAAATTTATGCAAATGTCTCTCATGCATGTGTATAACCGTTTCCACAGTGCAGAAACCTATTAAGTGAACTAAATTTTGTGTCCATCTTCAGTGAGAAAATAAGAGAGATGCTGGACAGTTGTTCTGTATTTGACTTCTAATTGTCGAGGTAAGAAGGCATGCAAACAGGAAATGAGTTTTCACTGGTTTCCTGTGAACAAGCGCCAGTAAGCAGCCTGGATTTGTGCAATCAGCCATGGAAACTGGAAGGTATGCGATGTGCAGTGCACACTTTGTTTCTGGTTGGCCGTCTGATGACAGCAAAGATGTGGAATATTGAAGAGGAAGTGGAGAGACAGCAGCCCGAGGAGGAGGCAGCATGAGTCCATTGCCGTGAAATTGTCATGGTTTCAACCAGTGCCCACCGTGTTTACTGCATTTCAATGAAAACATCACTGACCCATTTATTCAATACATGCCAAAACTCTACGATGAAAGAACCAGCGATCATTAACTACGGTTACGTGGACAAACAGGTCATCTATCCGCTTGAAATCAATCTGATCAGATTCCAGCTGACATGTTTAAGTGGATGCTGGATAAAGTGATCCAATCAGTTATGTGTTTTAATGATAGAAGATTTAATACGATTGTAATGTCAGAATCTCGTTCAGGGTCGGACATACCAATGAAGGATCTCGGAAATGTAGAGGCCTCATGTTAGTCCTGCCCCCCTGCTTCACGGCATCTTGATTTTCGCCACAAGCAAAGTCGGTTGTTGCTTTAGACAGTTTTATATGAAAGAATAACTTTTGGTAATCTAAGGATTCACTCTTCTTCAGAACCACCTCTTTATAGGACTGGGATCACCAAATCCAGACCTCTTGGACCAGTTTCCTGCAGGTTTTTTTGTTTTGTTTTGTCCTGTCCAACATGGACGCAGCAGAATGATGGTCTGGCTGCTGTGTTGTGCCAAACAAATTTGCTTTGCCAAGGGGAGCTTTATGGGTATAAGGCTCCTCTGATATATTTATTTTTTATCTTATTTATTTTGAATTATGGAATTTATGTAATCTTGTTGGACCTGACAAGAGGGGAAAGACAAATAAAGGAGAATAATGAAGAAAAATAAAAAGGAAAGTAAAAAAAAAGGAAAGTAGACAAAAGGAAGAGGAGAAAGACAACCAGAAGGCAACGACCCTTCAATCCAACCTAACACCAGACAACCAACTGCTATACCTGTACAGAACCACCCCCAAACCCCCCCCCCACCCCACACTTGACTTAAATTAATGAGTCATTGTGCAGAACTTCATAGGCCGTTGGGTCCATTTAATGTGAGTCAGTTGTGTTTGAGCAGGGACACATTAAAAACCTGCAGGACGCTGGCCCAAGAGGTTCACCCTTCGGACGTGGTTACGCGCATGCACATTTGACATATGCATAAATTACAAAAACAGGCGATTATATCTTTAATGTTAACAGTGAGGTTAAGATTAGTACTGCATTATCATTGAACCCCTGCTGGGTATACATTTAGACCTATTAGACTTACTATTTTGTCCTAAAATAAAAAAGAAGACACAATCTCCTTTAAATATCTGAGGAATAACTTACAGCATAGATATCCTGTGGAGTGGTTGTGTTGGTTCCATTGGACCTGTGGCACTTGAAGGTAAAATTATCTTTGGCTCTGAAAAGGATAATAAAACATGTTGGGAAGAGCATTTTTAATCAATGTTACTTAAACATGGACTGATCTGTCCACTCACGGGTTTGGAGGATTGATGTAGTGGATCGCTACTCGCCCCTCAATGCTTCCCAAAGCAAAACCCGTTGGTTTGTTCTGCTTGTCCTTGAATATAGCAACGCAGCGGTGCTGCAAATTAGGGAGAGAAAAATAGATCTTTATATCCTGGCTTTAGGTCATTCATAAAAATCAAAAGAAATCTAAAACAGTAAATAACATAATGTATTCACAACGTAAACAATGGGAGAGGGTAAAAGAAAAACAGTTCATGGAGGTAAACTCACCTGATGTTTGAGCGGAGAGTCTATTCTGCGGAACTCAGATGGTTGGTTCTCCAGCTGATACACTATAAGGCCTCTCTCAGCTGTGGCAACCACTGCCATGGGATACACCTACATGCAGCAGGTATGGATTAAAAAGAAAACATGAACGCATCTGTGTGCAACCAATTATCTAAAAAACTAATACACCTCATATTATGGCTGTTATAAAGTACTTACAACATCTGCACAGTAGCATCTCTCAGGCATCTGCAGGGACATCATGGGATTTGGCGAACGAGTGTCCCAGAACTAAAAAGAACATAAAAGTTGGCACATTTCTCAGTGCTGCATTAATTGACAACATTAGTCTGATAAGTAAATAGGTTATGACCAAATGTTAGTATCTATGGAAACTTGCTACCATGTCCTGAAGCTAAGTCCTGGTTCTGGGTTTAATAACTCAAAAATCTGTTTTGAAATCTGATAAGTTATCAAAATTGCTGAGTGTCACTGAAACAGAAATTTCTGGATCTTTTTAAACATTTAAAGATATTTTGGTACCTTCAGTGTTTTATCCCAGCTACCAGTCATAACACAGCTGTAATTGGGGGCTTTTATCCAGTGGATTGATTTTATTGGACCATCATGCTGTGAAGAGGGAGGATGAGAGGTGTGAGATAACTCTGCATCATCATAACCATGCAGATGATTGAGAAGATGTGATGTGTTATCTAACCTGCGCAATCTGCATTGCTTGATTGCTGTTAAGATCCCACATTTTGGCTGTCTTGTCACAAGAAGCAGTGAAGACTTTACTCCCATCCTGGTTGATAAAAACATGAGACCATGAAACTTTCTGCAACCCAACAGACAACTTCTACTGCTCAGCTTGCTTTACTTTGTATGACACCTACATCGCTCCAGCAGGTATCCAGCACTGGACCTGTGTGCATCTGTTGGGCTTTGGGGACAGTCTGTCCATTGTCCTGCACCTCCCAACACCGAACCTGAAATCAGTTGATATCACTAGAAAACTCAGTGTGAAGTTTGAATTAAAACAAGGAATGACAAACAGAATAGCTTTGTAATAAATGAGTCTAGGGGTGTTTAAATGGCCAGTAAGCAGTCCAGATCTGTCACCCAGTGGAAAAAAGGGGTTCTCTATGGCAACCTAATGAAGTATAACAACTATAAAATTTGAAATCCTATGACAATGGGGGAATAAAATTATACATTTCCATATCAAACCTAAAGTAACTGCTCATGGCATCCATTCAAAGTGAAAAAAGTCCTCTTTTTTTCCTTTTATGCATAACCTTTTTCTGGTACACAACTAAAAATGAGCCAGTAGTTTTCAATAAACAACATAAGTGTACATCTTTATATCAAATAAGTTTTTACTGAGGTATTAAAAAAATAAAGGCTTACAGTTCATGTAAATGATCACATTCTGCCTTTATTTACATTATCCAAAGATAAAACATTTCTAAATTTGTTTGTACTACTTTAAACCATTATTAGAACTGGATCAATAACTTACATCATTAGCCCAGGATCCTGCAATAAGGAAGTTTCCTGGCATTGTGGGGGGACTGAAAGCCAGACAACTGATGCTGTCATCTGGCGGTGAAGTCACTTCAACATCCTGTAAGGCCAAACCAGATTGATATAACAATTTATAGCATTTAAAACGTAATAATGAATTTAATACGCGTGGTTAAAATAGCTTCCTCCTCTAGACTCGCTGGTGTACCTTCATAGGATTATGGCTGTCTGTTGTCGTGCTTCCAAAGACACCCGTCCCTCCTGTTCCAAAACCGGAGGTGGTTCCAAATAAGCTCATGGTGCATCAAGGTTTCTCCTAAAGGACTGAAGAAAAAAAGACAGGATGGAACGCATGTTTGGTAAATTACCCTAACCTTATTGCTTTAGAAAACATATTCTGCCCATAGACATCTGAACTGTTTAAACAATTAGCGTAAATTAGCTGAAGAAAACACATTCTGCAGCAATTCAGAGCAAACGGAGGGCGAGCAAATTAGCCAAAATGGTGTGTGGTGGGTAGCACCGAGTAGCTAGCATTACCACACAATCCGAATAACATTATATTAGAGTTCCTGCCATATAATTTGATGTTGTATTTTAGTTAACATTTGAAAACTGACGACGTAGCTCAGTTGTATATCAAGCTGTAACATAGCTTGACAGCTAACGGTGAAGCTAACTATGCCAGTTAGGCAGTTTCATTACTTGCAATTCTAATAAGCTTCAAAACAGTCTTTAAAAATAGCGCTTTAACTGTGCGATGCATAAAATATGTTTAAGTACAAGCAGAAATACTACAACAACTATACTGTTCAGAAAATATATAGGACTGAACTATTTCGTATAGCTAAAGTTAGCCAAGTGAGATTGTAGCCTCTAAACATAAACGATTCAGACACCACACTTAAAGGTAGCATCGTGAGCTGCACTGCCTCTAAACTATCTGGATATATATACCCCAAATGTGCTGCGGCTGTGAGCTTCCAGGGTCAGAAACAGAAAAAATATACCTCACAGGATAAAATGTGGCGCTTGTCAACCCGAAGTGTGTATGTCGCAGTTTGATGACTTCTTCTTATTTTTTATTTCGGATCCATTGGCGGTTAACAAACTACCTTAACGTCGCATTACTGCCACCTGTTGATCTGGAGTAGGAAGTGTGGCATACCCGAGTTTGTCTATAAATGCAGCTTTTCTATTTTCTATCACATATTATCCACACTTGTCACATTTTTGTTCTATAATCTGAAAGCCTCCAACCAGCTAAACACTGTTTCTGATCAATAACAGTGTTTCCAAAAACCTGTACTACACATTCTCCAATGTATAATACTATTTACTTACTATTTCCAGCACCACTTTCTTCTAAGTGCCAATAAGATTTGTCTGTCTTCCAGATTCATATTGTTTTATTCCTCCTGACAGTAAGCTAACTTTCTTAAAACACCCTTATGTCAGCAAGCCTTTTCTTGGGGTTTGTTTGGGCAATATATTAACTTCCTAGCAAGTGAGTAAATTGACAAAATTGTTGACAATTAATAACTTTTTTTTTTTTTTTTGGTAGAAATTGCTCTAAATTACTGTACACTGATATTTGCCATTCCCAAGTGGAATAACAGAAGAGGAATGGAAGAAGGTGGTATATGGGGTTATATTTGCTCTAATTCAATACCTTAAACCACCTTAAATCACCCAAACTCATAAAATTTGGTTTTGATGGTCCAAGCAAGCATTTTATTTGACCAAATCTATAAATCTCAATCTAACCTTTGATTTACTTCTTAATAAGACTGTTTTGTTTGTTTGTTTGTTTGTTTGTTTTTTAAGAAGACTCATGCCATTTTATGCCTTCCTGGAAAACAAAATTATACTTGAGCTTTTACAACAGATATTTCTAATTCTTGTCTCCTTGTATTTTTTCCATATTTTGATTGACATTAAAAACCAAGAAAACTTTATACGACCATGTAATTATAAGTCCTAACACTTGGAGGCAGTGCATTACAGCCAGTGATTTTACTGTCAGTTGAAACCTACAAGTTTTACAAAGTGAAGCAAATCATTGGCTGCTGCTTTGTTGAAACTGAGATATCTTAAAAAGAAAAAAGTACAGATCTGTCTGGAGGGTTAAAATTTTTCACCACATGGTGTAAATCATCTATTATGCTTATATATATATATATATATATATATATATATATATATATATATATTTAAAGGTAAGCATGTTGCATTTCTTTTTACAGTCTTTGGGGGGGGGAGGGGGGGGGGGGATATTTCCAATAGATATATTGTGCACTCAATGAAATTTAAAATTTGAAAAGCAAAAATAACTTTATGATACTTCTATGGTTGACAATGTTAGAATTTAAAATGTGGTAAATGGAATTTTCCAGGCAAAGTAAAGCAGGACGATAGTTTCCATAGTGATAACAACCACATCTGTGGTTTTTTTTTTTATTTAGTCTTTGGATTACACGGCATGGATGAATAAAATAGTGACTAACTAAAGCAAATTTATTTGTTTTCAAACTGACACTGCCTGGGGCATCCCTTTCATTTTCCATCTGAGCAATTTAGCAGTAAATTCTCTTTTTATTCTGTTCACATGTTGTTAATCTCACAACAGGAATCCCTTGAAATATCTCAGCCTGAAACAATTATTACACAAAAGAGCCCAACAGTGGCAGGTAAGTCAAGGTAAGTTTATTCAAAGTGCTTTACATAAAATATTAAACACCCCACAGGATGGGTGCAGAATAAGCATGAAAAAGTACATAAGAGAATTATAATCAGGTTGGCAGTATTGGTGCCTTAAAGCCTAAATCACTGACCAGTAACTGTTGATCTACCCTGAGCATCGATGAGGGCTGCTTAGTTTTATGTCTAGGAAATCTTACAAGAGTTTTCATTATAGCACACAATACAATGTGGAGCAAAAAAATACAATAAAATAAAGAAAGAAAAGAAAGAACAATAGACCTTTGCAATGCAATGTTTATTCTCTCCTGAAAATGAAAAAAAAAGAAAACGAGAGAAAAAAGCTGCAGCATCTATACACAAACCTCATGGTGCTACTGCGGTGAAGTATGAAACTCCTGATTTCTTACTGATGTGACTGGAGATGTTGTCAGTTTAATGACATGTACTCAGCAGAGGAAATACAAAACATTTATGAATCATTAGAGTCAGAAAAATGCTTTGCAAAATAAACAAAACCATTTTATTTGTAGTAAAAAAAATATTTGCATCACATTGAGACAATCTGAGTAAATTTTTTGTGAAATATTCAGTTTCTTTACAAGTAAAATCTTCCAGACTTCTGAAAAAGGAAACCGTATCGTAAATGCAAAAATATTAAATAAAAAAAGACAACATTCACTTTATATCTGATCTATTTTTATTTGTTGTTGACCTGCAGTGTAAAAATAGTGAAATGCATCATTTTTACAACTCTGAGCTAGTTTGTATGCTAATTATATTTCGAGCACGAACCTATCTGCTCAGTTACTGAGATTTACAGATATTTGTGGCCCACATGGAGGACTCTTTAGATGAGTCTGCAGTGATGAGTCGTGCAAAATGGTTTGTATGATAAACATCTTTAAGCATAGCTGCTGCTAATGCCAATTTCATTTACATTTTGTTTGGAGGATTTATTTGAGAATGAATCCATTTATATCGTGCTCCAGCCAATTAATGGGAGAGAACACGTTGAAGCTGAGTAACAGAAACTCGGTTCATTTCTTCTTTACCCAGTTCTTCACACCTGAGTAAAGCACCTGGCTAATCTTCATTTGAGTACCGAACTCATTACTATGTTATTCATTGCTAGCCTCCCATTCTCATTAACTCTATTAGAGCAGTCAGTGCTTTGTGCAGTGAGCTTTGCACGTCGTTTCAGTGATTCTCTGGCATGTCCCGTCATGTATGTTTGGCTGCTGCTGATCACTCGGCAATTAGGGTGGGCCCAACTTTATTGTTTCACTTCAAAGGGTTTTTGTTGTGCTGAAGTGGGGATTATGGGATTTCCCCTCTGCTCTTTTAGACAGACCATTTGGAGTTTTGGCTATCTGGATTTTCAGCTGCGGCCTAAACAGCGTTGTGCGTAAAATATTTTAAATTTGAGGATTGATGACTGTAGTATTGGTCAAAGTGGGGTCACACGGGGTTGGCTGGGGCTGTCAGGGTACTGCATGCAGAGAACACGACGATCACAACGCAGTGGTTAAATGAAAAATGTCCACACACATCGATCTAATCTCAGATAGCGCACTTCATTGTGAGATACAAACTCGCCCTTCAGTTTTTATCTCGTTCCACACGTTCAAGTCCTTTTCATCCAGGTTTCTTTCATTCTAGGGCGCCTGCCCCTCCCCTGACAGAGGACCACAATAAAATCCTTTTCCCATGTCGCCATCCAGAGGAGCTGCGTCACGTCAGAACAGCGCGCAGTGGCAAATTATGAATGAATGACATTCTGCGTGGTGGAGGCGTGTTTTACTGTCTCCACACGCAAGAGGTTTCTTCATGAAGGAACAGCATCCCCAGTCTTCTGTTTCCAACTGTTTCAGTCGTGCGTAAAAATGTTAACAAGCGCAGCGGCAACAATCGCGTTCCTCCTGTCCTGGGCTCACTGTGCGCTGGCCACGCGGGTCGCCTTCTCCAACTTCTCAGCGGACAACGACGTGCGCTCAAGCTTCATCCAAGGGCGACTACGGAGCCAAGAGCGCAGAGAGATGCAGCGAGAGATCCTCTCCATTCTGGGGCTGCCGCAACGTCCGCGGCCGCACGCGCACACCAAACACAACGCTGCCCCCATGTTCATGCTGGATCTTTATAATGCCATATCCACAGACACAGACGCGCACAGGTATTCATATTATGAGGAAGTCCTACCCACGCAGGCCTCCACCATGCTGACCCCTGACGACAACCGCTTCCTGGATGATGCGGACACGGTGATGAGCTTCGTCAACCTCAGTAAGTTTTCCTCCTGGCTTTTAAAAGTTCTTGTGTCAGGCTACTCCAAGAGATGATTAGATGATTATCAGGTGATTTATTTTTATTCTAACTACACATTCTACAGGGGGTTGCTGTCAAATTTGCAGTTTTCATTTTAAAAAGTTATTTTCAGACTGATTCTTTCTTTTTTTATCTTGCATTTCAGAAGCAGTTTTGTAATCTGACAGAATCAACTAAATAATCAGTCTTCTTTTAAATGACAATTTACTTCCTTCCACACTACAGCCAGGTACAGCTGCCCATAAGGCCATATGTCTCACAAGTTGGCTTTTGGGTCACTTTTGTCACTTTGAATCAGGCTTTATGCATTCCAAGCAAAGCTGTAAATGTTATGACAACATGCATGTATCCGATTTCGCCTAAATTCCTTCAAAGCTCTGGTGAGAGGAGGCTTTAGCATGGCTTTGTTTAGCATGAAAAGGAATTGAACAGGCATTTCTAAACCCCTGGGGAGTGAGAGACCATAAGATGGCATAAAATCAGTGCAGTTTGCATCCTAGAACATTATTGCTGTTGTAATCTCTGTTAGTGCAGGTGCAAGAATGCACCTATGCCTGTTTGGATGATTGTTTGGAGGGGGATCACGCAGACATCACTTAGTTAGTTTAAGGTAAATCCTGCTCATGTTTCTTGTAGAGATCTTATGAAAACTGTAATATTAGTGTGAAGAAGCAGCAGGCAATATGGTACTAGTGCCTGTGGTTACATCACAAAAACAATTTCATCCTCAAGGCACAGACTGGCCTAACTGGTCAATCTGAAGAGAATTAACTCTGCTCTTCCAGTCATATTTGTCTCAAACAGATCTTGTCTCAGTCTCAAACTTTAACTGAATCTTCAGCTAATGAGAGGTATAAATAAACACTTTTTTAAAACCAGAGGCAGAATCTCATTTGAAGGGTGTCGTATCAAATAAAAAGGAATAAAATGACACAACACATGAGCATTATTTCTCTTTAAGCTCACTTTGACCTGCTGTGCTGATGACTGGCAGAGTTTTTCACTCAGACTTCCACGTTTTGCTGGACTGACTCCTTCTTGGTGGTCTTTTGACAATTGTTTCAAGACCGAACGGGATTGTATTTCCACACTGACCACAGCTTCCAATGTGAAGGACAGCTGCTTTGCCAGTTTTGTCTTTTAAAATTACGGATGTTACAGGAAACAATAATGGTAATAATTCACCCTCATGTTATAAATGTGAGGCACACGTGTGTCTTTAGTCATACTGAATCATGAACAGTCATGAGCATGTATTACTGTTGCACTGCACATGTAGTTTGGAGTTTTTGTTTTTGGTTCTCCTGCACCTCATATTCATCTCTTTGTTTTACTGCTGCTGTCTGGTGTGTTTATGCAGCATGGGAATTTTTGCTTTGTTTTGTTTTCGTACTGATAGCGAGACACCTGCAGAGCTTGGAAAAAGAAGGAAGAAATAAGCAGCAACACCACTGGCTTTTGCAAAATGCTACCAGAAAGAGAAGAACAGAGGGATTATTGTGTTTTTGGGAAAAAGCGGGAATAAACCTGCTCGCTCTGCTAAGCTGATTTGGAGGGGGAGCATCTAAGAATTTCTTTGGCTATGCCGGGAAATCTCATTAACCTACTCTTTATTTATGCATTCATGCGTGAAGTAATTTTGGTGTTTTCACTGGTTCTTCTTAAGGGTATAAGCTGTATTGTCAAACTTCCCATTCTGATATTTCTGGAATTATGACAAATTATGATCTGTGATTTACACCAGCTTTACCTAAATCTTACAAATCTCAAATGAATAAAATATTCAGAGTCACATTAGAAGAAGAAACAGGTTAGTTTTCATTTTATTTACGTCTTTCTGTGTTTTTTTTTGTGATGAGTCTTAACCCCCCACGTTGACATGTTGAAAAACACACTTACTATAAAATTGCCACAGGTTAATGATAGCTTTGCGGCCGTGTGGCCCTGCAATGTTGGGAGTAATCTGTACTGTTGAAATGTCTCCCAGAGGGAAGTTTGCATATCTGAGGTCTGATCTCAGCAGCTAATGGTCCCAAATGTAAACACACCAAGTCCTTACAAGCAATTATTGCTTTCATAAAATCACCCTCCGTTCCCTTCCAGCATTTAATTGCGGTCAAACAAATGACTAGCAGGGTTCAGAATGCAGCGTTCTTAATGCAAGTGGCATGTGTGTGTTTTTATGTTGTTAAAAGTGTCTTTAGAGGACTGTGAGTCATTCTAAGTAAGCTCTGTAGTACCATGAAAATCTCAGCTGTTTGGTGTGTCAATGTCTTGTGAAGACAGGGTGTCTGTGCTCTGAAACGACTTGGTGTATACAGGAAGGTGGCTAATCACTGCTTGTTTCTGCACACCTTCAGTAGTGGAAAGACCTCCACTGCTCTTTCCAAGGGCAAGCCTGTTGACTAATGCTGTAAAAACATGACACAGGAAGCCTCCGGAAGCTTTGGGGTCTTTCTGACCACCATTTTTTTCTGGAAACTCTGAAAGCTCCAGCTGGCTCAGGATGGGCGGAAACCTCATAGTGTCACCAGCTATTGCTGTTCCACTTTCTCCTCTGCAGTCAGCATGAAATCCCTGGATGGTGATGCATTGCAAAATGATCATAGATGTGCGGTGGGTGCAAGACTCGCTCAGGGAGTAAAGGCACATGTGGATTTGTGTGGCTCTCTATACTTTATTTGAGTGTGTTTGTTGAAGTGCACTGGCTGCTGTGGTTTTCCGGGCTGTGCCTTAACAGATCTTTTCTTGTGGTCAGCACATGTGCGCAATTTAAACAAGGAACCAAAGTGAGCCATGAATGTGTGTGCTTTTTTTTTCTTTCTTCCCCACAATCTTGACTTAAATGATGTTTAGATCAGTCTTCACAAAGGATTTTTCCTATTTCTGACAAAATGCATGTGAGCTGCGGGCAGAGGAACACACATCAGAGGATTGCTTAAATCAGCAATAGTTTTGACAGATTTTGCAACTGGTTTCCCATCTAATTATACAAACCAGCTTTCCTTTTCCTGTCTGTAAATCCTCAGAGTTTCTACTGCTAGGGAGAAACCAGCAAACTACTGCACAGTTTTTGAAATTTGATCAGCAATATTTGCATCAAAAACATGCCATCATGTCTGTTTGTCTCATTCTGATAGTTGATCAGGACCGGGATCTTCTGTTCCAGCCGCACGCACGTGAGTTTCGATTTGACATTTCACGCATTCCAGAGGGAGAGGCCATCACAGCAGCAGAGTTCAGGATTTATAAAGATTTCATCCAGGAGCGTGTTGAGAATGAAACCTTCAGAGTCAGCATCTACCAAGTCCTGAAGGAGCCGCCTTACAGGTAAATGTGGTTTCTTGTTATCAGAGTTTGGAGGCTGCTGTTGCTGCTCACCTTATGTTTAATCCATCATCCTGCAGACTGCTGCAAACAATCAACTTTCTTATGCAACATCTTGTGTGTATGTATGACTTATAGTAAATTATTCCAGACTAGATTATACCTTTTTTTTTTTAGCAGTTATAGTTCACACACATGATATACTGTACCCTGCATGGCCAAAGAAAAGTGACCACCTGCATTTAACAAGGCAAAAAGTTCAGAGCCTCCTATTGGATAATTTCTGCAGGGTGATGATCTTTCAGCTGCAACAAGTTATTTAACCCCATCTGATGCAATGAGGAGCTTCTGATTTCTTAAACAACCATGTGAAAAGACACATCCCGGGGTCGTGGAAAAGATGTTTGTCTGGTTAAGAAGGGACAGATCATTGGCATCAAGCAGAGAAAACATCTAAGGAGAAGCAAAAACTACTACAACTGGATTCAGAACTGTCCAACACATTATTAAAAACTGGAAGGATGGTGGGAACCATCGCCTTCCATGAAGAAATGTGGTCAGAAAAACATCCTGAATGATAGTGGTCAGTGATCAGTTTGGTGAAATCAGATGGAAGAAAAACAACAGTAGAACTTAGGACTATGTTTAATAGGGAAAGTTAGAAGATTTCCACATGAACAATGTAAAGGGACCTCAGGAGGTTGGGACTGA
Organism: Melanotaenia boesemani; assembly: GCF_017639745.1. Lineage (NCBI taxonomy): Eukaryota > Metazoa > Chordata > Actinopteri > Atheriniformes > Melanotaeniidae > Melanotaenia > Melanotaenia boesemani. The sequence continues at coordinate 37,859,907 of NC_055684.1, forward strand.
ACAGCTGTGTAGCCATAAGAAAACCACTAATCAGTGAGGCTAACTGGAGTTTGCTAGGGAGCATAAAGACTGGACTCTGGAGCAATGGAAGAAGGTCATGTGGTCTGATGAGTCCAGATTGACCCTGTTCCAGTGATGGAGCGTCAGGGTAAGAAGAGAGGCAGATGAAGGGATGCAGCCCTCATGCCTAGTGCTACTGTACAAGCCTGTGGGGGCAGTCTATGATCTGGGGTTGCTGCAGTTGTTCAGGTCTAGGTTCAGCAACATTATGTATCCAGAGAATGAGGTCACCTGAATATACTGAATGAGCAGGTTATTCCATCTTCCCTGATGGCACGGCCATATTCCAAGATGACAACACCAGGATTCATGGGGCTCAGATTGTGAAAGAGTGGTTCAGGGAACAGGAGACATATGTCACACATGGATTGGCCACCAGAGAGTCCAGACCTGAACCCCATGGAGGATCTTTAGGATGTGCTGGAGAAGGCTTTGCACAATGGTCGGACTCTCCATCATCAATACAAGTTCTCAGTGAAAAATTAATTCAACACTAATGGAAATAAATCTTTTGACATTGCAGAAGCTTGTTGAGACGATACCACAGAGAAGCTGCTGGAATCACAGCTAAAGGCGGTCCAATAAAATACTAGATGCTTAATTTGTGAGGCAGTGTTGGCCTTGACAGTTTCAGAGTTAGACTTTTTTCTCAGTGCTCAGAGTGCTGATTCGCTACTGTGATGACACACAAAACATATCACCGAGGCTGGTGAGGGGCTGATCCTTTAAAGCATTTTGCAGCTTGCTATTTATCTTGTGTAATTTACTGAATGTTTGTTCATGATTACCATCTTGACATGACTCGTGGGATTGAGTCCAACACGTCCTTTCAGCTGATATGAGTGTCGCAGCTGACACTGTTTACGCAGACATTAGTGTTCATTACAGAAATGCAGAGGTTGTTTCCAGAGCAGTTTACTCTCACACGGCTACAGCAGCTCAGTCCTCTGGAGACCTGCAATTTTGTCACACAGCTTTCACCACCAATAACACCAGACCCTCATGACGTCACTCTTTCTATAACACAGGTTGCTTTTCCTCCATGTTTCTGTCCGCCTGACACGTTCAAGCTGTGTTTGGCTTGTCAGCTTCTGTTTTGCTTTTTCACCATTTTCTTGTCTCAGAACATGTGAACAGCTTAACACAGACGCCACACATGACCCGCTTTCTCACGAATGAAAGCTCAGCCGCTTGACTCAGGCAGGATTAACCTCCTGGGTGGTGGGAGGTTTGGACTCCAGACGTAAAAAAAAAAAACAAAACGTGATTGCACAAAGAAACTGAGCAGTACTGTAAACTGCAATGATCCGTTGATAAATCAGACATGAGAAAAACACAACTACAGCTCTCTGGGAATATATTATCATATGCCATATAATTCCAAAAAAGCAGGGAATATGTCATTTAAATAAATGTGTTCAAACATGAATGAAAATACAGACTAAAAGGCTACAGCATGTTTTACTTTCTAATCAGCCTGATTTAGACGCCCAGACTTAGAGGACTTTTCAAAGCTCTTCTTTGGATGTTTCTGCCTTTTTTTTGTTCCCTGTCCAGATGATCCCACTGCTTCAAAGTTGAGGTCTGGGCTGGGTCCATCCCTCTATCAGATCGGTTGCCACTGATTTTCACTCAATATTTTAGTTTCATTTGTCAATTTCTCACAGTTTTACCTACTAAAAAAATGCTCCTTGACAGCCACCCTTCCATTGTCCTGTGTTTTTCCCACATCTGGGGACAACGGATGGAAATTGGCCTTTCCAAACTGTTTTCAGCATCCTGTAAATAACATGATAAAATCTGAGACACGTGTGGCCAACTGTGTCATACAATGAAAACAGATTCTAGTTTAAGTTGAGATTAGAACAGGAGACACACAATGTCTGATTTCCTACGAAGAAGCTCAGTTGTTAATATTTATCATTGGTTGAATTTTTGAAAAATGTAAACAGAAATGTGTCACCAGCGTCTCGCAGCTTCATACTAAATAAATAAGTAAATTAACAAGTGCAAAATGGTTCCCTTTTTTTTTCTTTTTTAATGTTTCAGCCAAGACAAGAAAACCCAAAACAAAATAACAAAACGATATTTATCTTAATTTTATTTCTCCATTGCATATTCCCTGTCTAATATTTCATATTAGAATTTAACTACCATACAGCTCAATATAGTTATAAATATTATATAAATAATATATAACTGTTGATGATTTAATAATGTAATAATTAAATTAAATGCATACAACTATCCTGACTGTCTTCAGCAGCAATGTAAGGCCTAACTGAATCAAAACATCTAATCTTTGCCCTGTATGTTTCATTTTCGCTGTGCAGAAGTGTATTTATTGCCTTCACAGTTAACATGATTGATATATTGTCTATGTGTCAGAGTAGCTTAATATAATGTTGTAAAGCACTTTATAAATAAATTAAATTATTGATAATCAGGTAGGTCTATTGTTATTTCACCTGGAAATTTATGTTAAAATTACAGTATTATGCACACTTTCTGCCTAATAATCAGGGATGGCCCGATCCTACAGGGACTTGCTGTCATATGAATGAATGAATGAATGAATGAATGAAAAATACTTTATTAATCCCAAAGGGAAATTCAATATTGTAGTAGTAGTAGTAGTAATTTTTTTTTTTTTTTTTTTTAGAATATAAACAATGTTTTTATTTTAAAAAGTTATTTTAAGAATAATTCTTTTTTGTTTTTATCTTACAGATCAGAAGCAGTTTTGTTACCCGACAGAATCAACCCAACAATCAGTTCAATGAATGGGAGTTTTGTATTTACAGTGTAAATACAAAACACCCATTCATTTGCATTATTTGAAGCTGGCTTACATTTTACAAGTCATCTTAATATTAATGATCTTCCACAACACTGTCTGGTATCAATCAGCACTTGACAGCCTGCAGCAGAGTTGATTAAACCAGTATCAGTTGTGTGCCAACCAACTCAAGCTTGATGAAAACAGTATGAAAAAGAATTTTTGTGTGTATTTTCATTTCTATTTAAGTTATCAATCATATATTTGTAATAATAATTATTTTTAACATTTTAAGTGCTCTTTGGGAGGCTCCCCGTGGAGCTCCTGCTTAGTTTGTTTATGCCTTAGGCATCTTAGGCTCTTACCATTGTTTGATCTCCAACTTTATAGTTTAATAATTTGTTAAAGTAAATGTAGTGAAGGTGTGAGAAAAGTGCTGCTGCATGCAGACATTGAATCATATTATGATAACAGCTGCACTCATAAACATATACATGAAAATCCCATGAGTTTGCTTACTTTAACTTATTTCGACCTAATCAGGCACCATCCTGCACTGTAGAGTAGACCTGTTAAACACCTTTTATTATACTGGCTGAATTGAACTAGTTAGCAGTCTTTAGAGAATACATAGCTTTCCATAAAAAAGGAGCATGTGCAGCCACCTGGTCTACATTTCAGTGTTGGATGTGGGCCAGTGGCGTTGACGATGGTGCAAAGAGCAAAACTATTGTCATGCACAGACACACAAGAGCCCCCCCACAGTGGTGAGCAGGTAGCAAGACAAAAGGCAGACATCTCTGCTGTCTGTAAACGAAGCAATTGTCTTTAAAATCTGCCCTGAAGACGACAGACTAGAATTTTCTTGAAGAATGTTTAGAAAAGGGTCTCTGATCCAACAGCTTCTAATTAACTTTAAAAGGGAAATTACCCTGGTTGTTGCAAAACTGCGACTAAAAGTGGCTGAAAGTTTGATTTTGAATACAAATTTATTGACTTTACTGGACACACTCAACGTCACACAGACACACATCGGTGTTAGACAGGAAGCACATTATTCGTTTGCCTAAGTCTGTTCTTTTTAATTTCCCAGCATTAAATTCAACAGAATCACACTGTTTGGTACTATACAGATCTTTAACACACCCTTATACAGTTCAGCTATGATCCAAAACAGCATAAAACTATAAAACAGTCTGATCCTGCACTGCAGGGATTACAGGGCCACACATGTACTTTTACTAGTTTTTTTTTTGCTGAAATATCACCTATTTAATATAAACTGCATGATGTTTAAATATTTTTAAAAGCATAACGCATTTATTTTTGTTGTTTTCAGGTTTCTCAGTTTCACTAAGGAATAAAATCAGTTTCACTTGGCCACCCGTCATGGTGGACTGTTCTTCAGCATCACATTTTAATGACTTCTGTGTGACACGTGTGGAGGCTGATTTTTCAGTGTGCAGCAAAACAAGTTTACCTCACAGGAAAAATTGTTTTGACACTGGCTGCTTTTACGCTGACGTGCCTTGAGCTTATTTACATTTCGTCCTCTCCCCAGTGAAGTGGAGCTGCTGCTGCTGGACCAGCGGGATGTTTGGGCTTCAGAAGAGGGCTGGCTAGTTTTTGACCTGTCCACTACAAGTAACGTCTGGCTGGTCAGACCCGAACAGAATCTGGGCCTACACCTGATTCTCAAAGACAGCCATGGTCAGTAACAAGTGATCCACACCGATAAGTCACCTAGTACTCATAAATAATTGGAAATTATTAACACTCTTTAAAAAAAAAGGATATTTATCATATATATATATATATGATAAATATCCTTTAGACCACTTTAAGCCCAAGCGGTTTAATCTTTATTATTTAATGTTAACATAACAAATCAAACAACTGTAAATATGTAAGCTGCACTGCTAAAGTATGTAAATAACACGAAAAACTGGAGGAAACTTTTGTTCATGCCCTGAGCTGCATTGTGTTTTTGTAGAGTAATAACTCCTCCTTTAACTTGTCGTAACCGCTTCTATTACTGTAATTAACTGTCACTTATCCCAGTTTCTTAATGTGAGTTATTTTTCTGTGCTGATCTAGTACTGTGTTGCAGTAGAAATAAGGATTTTGACTAATGATGACACATATTACTGAGCTTTGATTGGTTGTTAGACTGAGATGATTAAATTATCACCTGAACTGGACCTTGGAGCAACAGTCTTTTTACGTACACATTTCAGTTTGTTTTATAGAAATGTCAAAACTTATGTTCTTTTTTATTTGTTCAATTAACTAAAAGAAAGAAGAAGTGTGTTTCAAGACTTTTGCTTGCTTATGTGTTGAGTGAAAAGAACTTTGAGGTCCAAAACTAGTAAGTCACCCACAAACTCCAAAGTTTAAATGAGTAAATCTTTGTAGAGGATCTCTTTAGGTTTTTTTTTTTAATATTAAAAAGATGAATCGTTATTGACTGGAAACTGTTTTATGATGATGCTTTAGTCATAATTTCTATTTCATCACCCTTTGTCTCCCCCTGTAGGCCAGAGGAGGAAGCCCAGGTTAGCTGGGCTGGTGACCGGCAATGGTCCTCAGGACAAGCAGCCCTTCCTCGTTGTCTTCTTCAAAGCCAAGGAGGTGCGATTCCGCAGCATCCGCTCAGCCCACGCACACAAGGGGCGCCAGTCTAGCCGCTCTAAGCCACAGAAGACTGTTCAAGAGGCTCTGAAGGCAGTGGAGGCTGCAACAGGTTCCTGAACCTGTACATCTAACCACCACAGTTAACATGATGCTGAACACTTTTTAACCGCTAACCTTTTTTTTCTTTACATAATGTCAGTTTCAGATAGCCTCGGATTCTCCAAAGAGGGATGTAAGAAGCATGAACTGTATGTCAGTTTTAGAGATTTGGGATGGCAGGTACTGTTCAAAACATGATTGCATTTTTAATTGTTTTTGTTCAAAGGTGACAGTTAACTGAAGCTTTGTTTGGGGTTTTCCTCTGATCAGGACTGGATTATAGCACCAGAGGGCTATGCAGCGTATTACTGTGAGGGAGAGTGCGCCTTCCCACTCAACTCCTACATGAATGCCACCAATCACGCTATTGTGCAAACTCTGGTAAGCCCCAAACAGTCCCAGATCAAAGGCACTTTCACTTCATCCTCCACATTCTTTGTTGATTTATTCATCCTTCCTCTGATCACAGGTACATTTTATCAACCCAGAGACAGTACCCAAGCCCTGCTGCGCCCCCACACAGCTCCACGGCATCTCAGTGCTGTACTTTGACGACAGCTCCAATGTCATTCTCAAGAAGTACCGCAACATGGTGGTCAGAGCCTGTGGCTGCCACTGACAACTCGCACCTTCTCCCCGAAGTTCTGCAAACCCAAAGGCCTGCTGAAGAAAAGCTGAAGTAGAGTAACCAGAGACAGGTGATGACTGACTGCCTGGCCACCAGGGAGCTCTTTCCATGGTTCAGCCTTTAATCTAGGGGCCTGTTAATATGATCCACATCTGAGCCAGCTTAAACCACTACTACAGTCAGAACTGCAGGCCACAGAGAAACTAAGGGTGGTGCAGAGTTGCTGAAACAAAATTTTAATTTCTAAAAACTAGCAAAAATGTTCATGTTCATATGTTAAAGTGTCCATATGTCCATATCATGTCAAAGATATTAATGTTTTTATAGAAGGTTCAAGAGCTCGATCTTCTGATTACACCAGTGTGCCTTGGTTTTTGGAGCATCTGGATGAATTTGGTTGGACTTGATGTGTTGGAGCACAGTGAAGAATAACAGAATTTAATGGCAGTGTGGGTTCCACAGGTCTGGCTGTTAAGCCTAGTTTGTGGGTGCAGTGTTATTTAGACTCCACTTGTGGCGGCTGGGAGTAAAGTTGACATTGAAGTGTGCACCGTCACTTCAGCTGCAGCTGCTTTGTGCTGCAGATGAAAATCGAGTGGCTGGGATTTTGTTTGGTCACATTAAAGATGGTAAATAAATTAAGCTGAGAAGATTCCCATGTTTTTATGTCAACAGTGACCTCAGCAGTGACATTCTCATCACATGTGGCTTTTAAATGAATGTTTTCTATGTGATAATTGAGTTATGTTTAAAGAAATTTTACACAGGACATATTTATTTCTCCAGTTTAGGACTTAATCATTGTGTTTGTTTTCCATTCATACGTGTTGTCATTTTAAATGACTTTTCATACAAATAGCTAAATAAAATGTGAATTTCTAAACATTTGTGTCTATCACTTGTTTGTTGCATATGTCACTTGTCAGGGTTTGTTATTTAAAATGAGCTGAAGAGGACAGTAAGACCATTTTTACACGGAGATGAGTTTAGCTGTGTCCACTAATATTTATTATTGTTTGGACGTTTCATCCTCATTTTTAAAAACTGGGTCTCAAAGTAAATTCACTCACACAGTTACAGCAATGATTTGGTTTTAAAACGTTGCCCATAAAGGTGAATTTGTTTTAAGTAAAGTGTGCCTCCACACAAAACCACTGAAACACTGTAGTACATGAGGCAGATCTGTGAGGGATGCTGTAACGTACAGAAACAGAAAACGACACGTACTCCAGCGTTTTCACTGGTTTTGTGTGGATGCACAAAGAGTCAGGGCTCGTTCACACTGGCTTGTTGACTGACTCCCTGTCCGTTTGCTCAGGAAATTTGCTTTGTTTGGGGTATTGTGAATGCACAAACGAACTCTGATTCGGTTAAAAAAAGAAGTGAACTCTGGTCCGCTTACAACCGCAAATATAGGTCGGCTTCAAGTTCACCAAGTACAGGAAGCAGACTGCAGTGCACGGCATTGTGGGTAAACACATGTAGGATGATGATTTCCAGACGGAAAAAATGTTTTGCTGCCTAACGTGGAAAAAGAAGTCGGTAAAGGTTCTGATAGAAATGAGATAAACCAAAACTACTAGGATCTGATGCAGCTCCGTGTTTTACTCTGATGGAAACAGATGTTGTTCTGCATTAACCAACAGATGAGCCTGTTTTCTTCTTTGTAGGTTGTCTCATCTTATGCTTTAGTGATTCTTGAAACAGTGTTGGTGGAGAGGAGAATGCGTCATTTAAAGTCTTATTCATTTGAATAGTGCAGCGTGAGCCAAATCCCCAGCTGTGCCAAGTCTAGCGGACTATCCTGGTGTGAATGCAACCTAAGACATGGAACATGTACACAAACCCGTGTCTGGCACATGTGATACAGTGTTTTCAGTGGGTTTTGTGTGGATGCACACATTTTGACAAACACTGGTTCAGGAAGCTTGTGGATGTGTTGTATATACAGAAATTGAATGGTGGCATTTTCAGGCCACTAAAACAGCAGGTCCATGTCGACTTTCGTCCCTACATTTGGCCTAAATCTGAAAACACCAGTGTTTTGTTTCCATGTTTACCATCCATACACATATTTCCTGGACCAATGACACCATAGCCCCACTACCTTAACCCTCATGCACAAATCCCACCAAACAGCCACAACAATGGCAGATTACAGTGTTGGATTCGTGCTACAGAAGCTATAACTCAAAGCAGGAGTTATACCTTGTTGTCAGTCCACATAAATACTCCCCTTTTAGCTCAGTTCCCCCCATCTTCTTGGTATGTTTGATTACATTCCTCGAGTTTATGCGTGTGCTCCATGTCTTTGTCTCTGTTTCCTGTGGCAGTGTCACAGCGCCTCTTACAGGCCTGGCATATGTGCTACAGTGTTTTCAGTGGTTTTGTGTGGATGCGCACATTTCTAGAAACAATCCCATCTTCAATGAAAACTTTTTGAGAACTAAATCAATGCTGTCTCTGTGTGGACGTAGCCCTATTCTTCAGCCAGGTCAGCAGAAAAGAGAATGCAATGAGATGATGTAAATAAAGGAGTTTAGAGGTCTATCCACAAAGAAGGAAAACAGACTTGAGAAAAACTGGTGAGAGACTGCAGCAAACAATGGGAACAGAAACATTTGTGCCCTTTGGATGAGTTCTGTTCACAGTCCTGTGTGCTGTCATAAACATTTATTCTCTGATGTTGTTTTCATAGACATAAATGCATGTTTATATGTTTATATTTTAACATTATACCAAACTTTCCTGTTTTTTGTTTCCTTTTTTCTCTGGTTACTCAGCTGTGTTTTCATCCAGACTTATTTATGTGAAAGCTGAAAATGTATATTAAGAGAGTTGGAAACATAACTGGTGACATCATAGTTGTGCATCATCCACTTTTCAGTTTCATAATCTTAAATTGAACATGCTGTCAGGAGGAAATCACAAGTTTCTGTAGCTGCTTTTGATCTGAATGTACACGATCATGAGACCAGAAAAGGTGAATGGAAATGATAAAACTCAATGAAACCTCCATTAATGTGAAAAAATGCATGTGTGATATGCATTAGGTGGCATCGAAACAGAATTGTGAATCTTGCATGACCAAGCAAAGATTAACTTAAAAACTGATGAGAATAAATTAACTCCAGTTTTGTTATGTGGATTTCAACTGCACTTATTTTTGTTTTTGTCTCTGTGTGGTTTGCTTCTGGTTAGAACAGCTACCTCTGCAGCAGGGCCTATACCACCATCCTCTTGTGACACAATAGTGTACTTTTTTCACTATGGATGTGTCACTGATGGCCAGTCAGACTTTCCCTCTCTTATAACAACACAACTGATATTTCATTGCTACAAAAAACAAAGCATTTATACAACGTATGCATAAAACAAGCTGGAAAAGCATTTAAAAGGACATTCACAGAGAAGCTGGATGCTTCAGACATGGTATATTATATCCCAGCCCACACAGACAACAACACAGATAAAATCTGTAAATAGAGGTAGAAGCATACAAATTAAACTTACCATACATGTTCTTTCTTCATGGTAAATAACTCTTACATGATATTAAGAAGGAGAGAGAAGTTAAAATGCAGTGAAAAGACCTGAGGCAGTATTTTCATGAGCTTTAAAGGAACGTGGGCTGAAAAAGCACAAACACTCCGGGGATACAACTCTAGATAATATTCTTTGAACCTGCAGGATTTCCATTAAAAGTCACTGAAGCAGCTCCCTGTGGCAACACAGTTCACACGTTGGTCGTCCACTTTCTCACAACGCTTTCACATAACTTGCATTTTCTAACAGAAATAAGATCTGAATGATGCGTTTCACTGGTTGTGATGAATTCTGGCACAACTCTGGTTACCCTGACAAACGCAATGCGTGTGACATGCTGTAATTTTACCTCCAGGGGACCCTGAGAGTTAGGCTCACTGCAGATTTTGTTTTTTTAAATTGAAACTTCTGATATACAAATCAAAATGACATTGAGGCAGAAAAGCAGAGTTCAGGAGGTAGAAAGACAGCATACATAGGCTGATTACAGCACAGTTTCAAAGAGACCATAAAGGTCTCTACCTAATAAAAGAATGAACAGCTTCCGTTTTTCATCTCACTTTGTGCAAATACTTCCCAGTGCTCTCAACTCAAGGGGCTGAGTAATGTCTCCTGCGCATTGCCTCTGTCCCCATCTTCTGCTTCAGTTCCAGGGGAGCCTTGCTGTATAGGGCAGTTTGTGCCTTCTGGGACTTCTTACATCCCCCCTCTGACTTCCTGGGTGAGGTGTTTGGCTTCAGGGGGGCTGTTAGTGGACTCTTGGGAGCTGAGACGGGTGTGAGAGCCAAGCAGATGTCCCCCACAGTGAGCTGGCGGCACTGCAGGCCACAGAGGTGGGCGGTCCTCTGAGGGCTGCATGAAGACCAGCCCTGCCCGCGCACAAAGAACGGATACTCCACATACACATCCACCAACTCCTGGAAGAAGGAAGTACACACAGTGTAGTAAGACACAAGGGGGAAGCACTCTGTTGTTCCAGTTTCAGAACATGTTTTTTTCTGTAACTTGATGGTGATCATACAAAGACAGTCATGGGACCATCAGCTTGCTAGATTTTGTATGGGCTTCAAAGTTGCTAAAGTATTGAGGAATTTGCAGTATTTTAAAATGATTAATACATTTAAGAAGCATCTCTGTATAACCTGAATGCATCATTTGGTTGCTATAGTATGTAAAAGGAATAAATAGAGCTACGTGTATGAGTGCTGCTGTGAGCAATAACACCACATAGTGATTTTCTTTCACCTGGGATTGCTGGTCATGGAGCAGGATGAGGAGGCGGGAGATAGAGGAGGAGGATGATGAGGGGGAGATGCTCTGCACCGTGCAGCAGCTCAGGCGCAGGTCTGGACAGGCCAGTGAGCCAAGCAGGAAGTCTTCAGTCTGCAGGTGCTCCACCTTCCTCAGCCGCCCGTCTCTGAGCTCGATCAGAGAACCTGCCACAAAGTGAGGGAGCAGCCAGGGGAAGTGGTTAGGAGACGAAGAGGAGGATGAAGCATGTTCAGAAGAGGAGACGCCATGATATCTTGATTGGTCTTTTGTCATGGTCATGTATGCGCTGTTTGGGTTATTAGGAGTGGCTTTTAAAGGGAAATGTCCGGGCACAGAAACAGCTTTGGCTGATTTGTGTGGTGAATTAGGTTGCAAGGTAATGTCCTGATGTGGAGAGAGGGGCAGGCGAGTGCTCAGTAATGGAGGACTTGATTTTCCAGCCCTCACTAAATGATCTACTTTTTTATCTCCTCTTCTCACATATGGACTTTTATGCTTGCCATAGATCTGCCTGTCTGGATTTAAACTCTTATCCCTTAATGTCTGGAGATTCTCCCAGCCTCCACTCCCTCTGTGGAAACTGTCACCAAACAGGGAGACAGCACTGAATCTGGAGGAGTAGTGTGGATGTCCTGGGTGGAGAGCATGTGTGCTGGACAAGTGGTTTTGATGCTGATAATGGTGGGGAAAGTCCCAGCCTGAGGACAGAGTGTTGAATTCTCTCCACTCTACCCATCCATGATGCTCTTTGAAAGCAGAAGGGATGTGCTGTTTTGGCTTGGTCAGTGTATTTGTCTGAATCCAGGGCTGGTACAATGCAGGGACTCGTCTCGGTACAGGCCGAAACGGGCCTACGTGCTTAGCTTTAAACTCGCTGTGGTTCTTGTATGGGTACGGCTCCTTGAAACTTGCGGTATCACACTGCTGCTGTTTCTGCAGCTGCTGCTGCAGCGGTGAACTCAGTCTTTGGTCTCTCTTTTTTAATGGTAGGCTGTCCCTGTCTGGGACCAGATCTGGGTTGGTTGTGAAGTTCATTCCCTCACGCTGACCGTCACTCACACCAGCACTGCATGGCCTGCTGCAGAAGTAGAGGTGATGATGATATCGCGTGACACAGACTCCATTAGTCTCTTGGCAACTGCTGCACATCCAAGGTCATCATGATCTGAGCAGAAGGAACAAACATTACTGCATTTAATAACGGGTCGAGCTAATCGACCCCTACAATCATTGAGATGATTGTTAGTTCTGCAGTCTCAATTTTTACACAGAATTTTTTATCTTTCTCCATTTGAAAATCTCACATGCTTAGATCTCTGCCTGTAAATTTCTCCCTGACATCTGAACAATGACTTCACCATCAGCTTTGAATTGCATCTTTCCCACAGTCAATCACTCGACTGACAGGGTATATTTTGATGGACATCTACCAATTCCTTTGTTTGACAAAAATCACTATGGTAACAAAGTACTGTGCATTGTGGTTGGTGAAGGGATGACTGTTATGAGAACACGGCAGAGTAAAATATTGGAGGTGGGTGTAAATTTGAGGTCAGACATGACCATCTTTAATATCATTTTAGGTTAGTAAAGTCCTCCAGTGAAGTTTTCATCATCTTTGCCATTAGACTAAAGTGAGCTCCAGCATGCATACAGGGTATTGAGTCAGGTTAGGATGAGTATCAGTTCATTGTAGACACTTTTTTGTAGCTACAAAGTGATTCAGGATGGAAAATGAGCCTGTCAGTGCAAAGCTCACCACATCATAGCCGAGCATCAACACTGAATGGAGTCATTCACTCTTTCAGGACATAAATGCCTCTGAGATGAGCTTGATTAGGTGTGTGGGATTAGACAACATCTTCCCACAGACATTCCTCTGCAAGTGCTCTGCAATACACAGGCATCCAAAATTTGATAAGTATTTGTGAGCTAAGTGCCTCCAATGTGAATGTAAATTCATTCAAATGGTGTTGCGGTGTGGTACACACTCACACAGTGACCTACACAAGTATGGTCAGATCATGACTCAAACAGGATGATGATGTAAGGTGTCTTTCAGTCTCATTAACCATAAGAGGTTATCATGAACACTCCAGGTTGCTTATCTAAGGAAATTGCATGTATACACAGTTTTGGTGTGTTTGCTGCCTTTATGTTGATAATATGAATTTAGGATAAGATTATTTGCATATCACTAGTGACAATATTACACTTAGTCAGTTTAATGTTTCTCTACAGAGCTAAAATACAATATGACCAAGTTTAACCATTGGGCATGCATTGAAATAATACATCACAACCTGATGGAGAATAAGATTTATAAGCATTTTTTACACACTAGTTCAAAAATCCACTTACATGTTCCCCCTTTCGCCCATCTGAGGCTCTATATGCATCCATCTTCATGCAGCATGTCCATCCGTGTTCATAAGATGAAGACAGGTACCCCACACATACCTGTCTGGCTCATGTCCTCGCAGGCTGCAGGTGAAAAAGCAGAGCATAATGAACAGAGGCATCCAGACAAGCTCAACAGACTGCCTATCAAACACACACTCCTCCTTCTTTCCTCTCTTCTCTTCTTCTCCTCTCTCTCTCTCTTCCCTCCTACTCACTTTTACATTTTACACTCCCACTCTGCTCAGTCAGTCCTGTTAACCTTTCTCAGACAGATTCAGCATCTCCTCCTTTACCTCCTTTTGCTTTCTGTCTCTCTGCCTCTCACGCCTGAACTTGCTCACTGTGTGTTTGCTGCTGAGTGGCACTCTCAGCCTCTCTTCCATTCGTAATCAAACTCCTCTTCCTTCATCCATGGGCCACACATGCTCTCATCACTCCGTAGCTCTGTTATTGGGTGTGTAATTCGACAGAGACTGCTGTGCAGCTACTCAGCTGATGGTAGGCGTATGACTGCCTGATGGCTTTGGCGCTGGGCCCGGTGGAGGTGTGGGAAGCTGTTGATTTGTACCAGCATGAATGCACACAAGCCAGGAAACATAAAGACACTGCAAACTGCGACATACTGCATGCAGTCTGACAGCATACAGCCTTGACCTGTGGTTAATTTCTCCTGCTTTTATCACCTGAATTAATGTTGCAAGCTGAATGAGTGAGAAGCAAACTTAGCAAACTCCTTTTAAAAGAGTATTCAAAGGTCAACAAGTCTGTTGCAGAACAAAAGGCCTTTGGTAGTTCTGCAAGAAAGAACCACTGTTGTTTTATCTCACACAAGAAAGAGGACATAGCTTTTGCTCCATGGCAGCCTCGGTTCTCAGCTATTGATTTTGCAGGGCCTCAGCAGGTGAAGCCCCGGTCATAAGAAAGCCTACGCATGATTTAATATGTGGCGAAGAGGATTTCTCACTTTGACTCATATCATGCTTCCTCTGCCCACTCTCTCTGTCTGTGTCTAAGTGTTTTTTCTGTCTTTTATCAACCAAGGAGCAAACTAACAGGCATGTTGAAGATTCACAGCAGCAAGGAGGTTGCATTGCATGCCGTTACCACAGTTAGCATAAACAGGCTAAACCACAGCAACCACTGACATTTCCAAAGAATGTGTTTTTATTGATAGAAATTGCCAGTCACTCCCACCACTTCCCTACTGCTACATTACCGATTGTATTTGCAGTTTCACTTTGCAGGTTGGCACAGACACACGGTGAGAGCATCAGTAGTGAAATTTTCCATACAAATGCAGAGGTAGGTAAATGTTGGCTGTTCTCTTGTTCTATGAAAAACACCGCTTAATTATCTAGAAACAAATGAAAGATACTGACAGTTATTCTAAAATGAAATATGCATACATGTGTGTAAATATGCACGTGTTGTAGATCATGATTCTTGTGGATGACCAACATCTTAACTGATTGTTGCTTGTACTGATTCTTGCAATGACTCAAACCAGTTTCTTCTGCATGCAACTAAAACAAGAGACTTTTAGTGCAGATGCTATGTTTTTCAGGGGGAAGCAATGATCTAATGTCGCTTTGTTCATTCTCTACATATAAATGATGTGTGCAGCAAGTCCTGTTTAGAGAAACTGGAACTGACTTCTTTTGTCCACTAGATGGTGTCCAGGATGCACAAGTTATCTGAAATTATTCTCTTAGAAATTAGTACTGTTAGAAATGAATGGAAAGAAATGCACTGATTCAAACTTGAATTAAACAAAAAACTAATGAAAAATTGTCATACTTTATTCAGATTTTTTATTTTATGCTTCATTCTTTAAGATCACCATTTTCTCTGAGAATGTAAAACTCATATTACAGACCAAATGTTCTAAAATAGCCTTTAAATCAATCAGAAATATCAATAAATCAGAAATTCCCAAGAAATATTAAAGAAAAGCTATGCTGATGACAATAAGTGATAAAACTGATATTCTGAGTCTGACATTGCATCGTTTTTGACTCATCACTTGACTGTGAAGGTAACAGAAAGTACAGAAGGTACAAAAACTAAATTCAGCAAAACAAAACAAAACAAAAAAACAAAAAGAAAAACAAACAAACAAGAAGGAGGAGAAGAGGGGAGGTGAAGGAGGTGTAGGGAGACAAAAATAACAAAGGCATGTGTCTTTCCCTCCTTGATATTTTCCACTCCATTACATAAAATCCCTCCTTCCCCCGTCCACTCACTCCCTTCCTTGCTCGCCCCCAGCTCCTCCCTCCTCCCTGTTATTGGTCAGCTGGTCGTCTCCATGGAGCCACAAACTTGTTCTTGCTCTCATCCAAGCGGCTCAGACTCCGGTGGGGGGAGAGGGGAAAGGAGAGCAGCAGGGTGGTGTTCAGTATCAGTCGTTTTGGACCAGTTGGGGTGAACAGAAGAGGCAGGAGATGCTTGTTGGGCTCTTTGCTGAACTATCACAGTGCTGACCGGCCACACCACATGCTCATCACCTCCAACTGATTGTGTCTGTTTCCTACAGCTTTCCAGCAACATGAGCTCTTCATCAGCCAACCTCCACAGCAAGCGCCTGCCTTGTAAGTGATTTTAAACCTTATAGACAGAACCTTGTTTTTCTGCAGGTGAAGTTTGCCTCATTAATCCTCTTTTTAGATTTAAAAATAGAGCAAGTCACAAGAGAGAATCAGTTTCACCCTGTAGTTGTTTTTCAGAAGGAAGGGACACAGAAAAGACTAAACATTTAAGAAAAAATTTGCATGTGTGCTGGCTTCTACGTATATGGAATTCCACTGGGCAGTGAAGCAGTTGAACTAAACCCAACAATACCATCACTTGCTTGTCTTTAATCTGCATCTGTCACCTTTTAACTAGACACGTGTTTAAATACTAAGCAAGTGAAGTAAAGTAAAAAATGTCTCTATAGTTTTTTTTTTTTTTTTGACCCATACATAAATTTATGTACAGCTCTATCACAATGAGGCATCCACTTTGGGTGTGTGTGTCACATATGATGTGGAAGTTGGTGTGACAGCGTTGAATAGTTGCCCTTGTTTTGATGCTGCCTGCAGTGACTGGACCAAGAGCTGTCCAAGCCAAAAATCAGACAGGAATGTTGACTCATCACCCTGAGTCATGCTCACTAATACCAAATGAATAGGTCACACTCTCTTTGCACAGGAACATGGATGCATTCCCACACATGCACACGCTCACACACATACAGAGGCAGGGTTGGATTGGGGCCAAAGCACAGTCTGAGACAAAGATCTCTTATCTTTAATGGGATTGCCCCTGCAGATCTTGTCAGAGTCAACTGTTTCAGAGACACACCAACCCAGATATGACCTAAAACTGAATTAGTCCCAGTTCAGTTCAGCAATTTCACAGAACTAAAAAGGATCAGGACTGGGACTACTGAGAAGACGTCCCCCATCTGTTGCCACGCCGCAGCCCCTGTAGTCCGTTCTGTCACGTTTTGATTATTGTGGGAATGTACCAGAGTGCCATGGAGGGAGGGGCTGACCAGCTGTTGAGGGTATTTTATAATGCAGAGGGTGAGGAAGGAATTGTATTTACCTTTGATGTTTTCTCAGCTCAGTCCTGTTGGACATAACCCAGATTTAAGAGGAGGTAGATGCTGCTTAATGAGCATTTAATAAATGAGCAGTTTACACTTCCAGGGGAACATACAGTATGATTTATTTTAGAATGTGCTGCTATCTGTTCAGCAGAGCTTCAAGTTTGGTCCACAGTGGAGCATGCTAATTTCCCTTAAGGCAGCATGTGATATGGTGCAAAATGGACTGGTAAAATCGTAAACCTTAACCATTTCTAACCCTAACCATTTGCAAGTAGGTAGAAGATGAAAACTGAAAACATTATATGGGATGAGAGTTTAACTGATGTCACCAGCAAGGGAGTCAGTGGACCCTCTTCCACCCCTTCTCCCTCCTTTCCTGAACACGTTTGTGGCCATTTCTGCAGTGTTAAACATGCACATAGTGAGACAACAACAGTTTGATGTTGTGATTGGTCATAGTAAGATGTCAAGCACATCATGTAGTGAGACATAGCCAGACATTGAATGTGCGTGTCATTATGCAGCAACAAGCAAAGTCTGCAGAGAAATGAGAAAGCACAGCTTTATGGAACACCTCTGCATCGCTGCATATTTCATGTAACTGTGACACATTGCTTGTGTGAAAGTAGAAGTTGCAGGTTGTTGGTTGTATTGTTGGATTTTTAATGCACGAAAACTGAAGCACACTTTACATTTAAACAAAACACCAAAGACTTGTGAAATATCACTTGTGGTATTTCATAAAGCATTGTTATGCTACAATTTTTAAGTTGTTAGTGGAAAACTGCAACTTTTTTCACTCAGAGTGAGTTGACTGGGGAGCAAGGAAGGATATAAAGTCTGTGTCCACGCTGCCTCCAGGCAAAATATTTTTTCACTTCTGGATTTTTCTGTTAAAAATAGTCCCAAGACCACCATCATTCCCTCATCTTGTTGATCCTCTTCCATGCTGGACATGGTGTTTTTCTGGTTGTTGCTATGTTTCTTCTTTGTTTTTCGGTTGTTGCTGTTTCTTCTTCGTTTTTCTGGTTGTTGCTGTTTCTTCTTTGTTTTTCTGGTTGTTGCTGTTTCTTCTTTGTTTTTCTGGTTGTTGCTGTTTCTTCTTCGTTTTTCTGGTTGTTGCTGTTTCTTCTTCGTTTTTCTGGTTGTTGCTGTTTCTTCTTCGTTTTTCGGTTGTTGCTGTTTCTTCTTCGTTTTTCTGGTTGTTGCTGTTTCTTCTTCGTTTTTCTGGTTGTTGCTGTTTCTTCTTCGTTTTTCTGGTTGTTGCTGTTTCTTCTTCGTTTTTCTGGTTGTTGCTGTTTCTTCTTCGTTTTTCGGTTGTTGCTGTTTCTTCTTCGTTTTTCTGGTTGTTGCTGTTTCTTCTTCGTTTTTCTGGTTGTTGCTGTTTCTTCTTTGTTTTTCGGTTGTTGCTGTTTCTTCTTCGTTTTTCTGGTTGTTGCCGTTTCTTCTTTGTTTTTCTGGTTGTTGCTATGTTTCTTCTTTGTTTTTCGGTTGTTGCTGTTTCTTCTTCGTTTTTCTGGTTGTTGCTGTTTCTTCTTCGTTTTTCTGGTTGTTGCTGTTTCTTCTTTGTTTTTCTGGTTGTTGCTGTTTCTTCTTCGTTTTTCTGGTTGTTGCTGTTTCTTCTTCGTTTTTCTGGTTGTTGCTGTTTCTTCTTTGTTTTTCTGGTTGTTGCTGTTTCTTCTTTGTTTTTCGGTTGTTGCTGTTTCTTCTTCGTTTTTCTGGTTGTTGCTGTTTCTTCTTCGTTTTTCTGGTTGTTGCTGTTTCTTCTTTGTTTTTCGGTTGTTGCTGTTTCTTCTTTGTTTTTCGGTTGTTGCTGTTTCTTCTTCGTTTTTCTGGTTGTTGCTGTTTCTTCTTTGTTTTTCAGTTGTTGCTGTTTCTTCTTCGTTTTTCTGGTTGTTGCTGTTTCTTCTTCGTTTTTCTGGTTGTTGCTGTTTCTTCTTTGTTTTTCTGGTTGTTGCTGTTTCTTCTTTGTTTTTCGGTTGTTGCTGTTTCTTCTTCGTTTTTCTGGTTGTTGCTGTTTCTCCTTCATTTTTCTGGTTGTTGCTATGTTTCTTCTTTGTTTTTCGGTTGTTGCTGTTTCTCCTTCATTTTTCTGGTTGTTGCTATGTTTCTTCTTTGTTTTTCGGGTTGTTGCTGTTTCTTCTTCGTTTTTCTGGTTGTTGCTGTTTCTTCTTTGTTTTTCGGTTGTTGCTGTTTCTTCTTCGTTTTTCTGGTTGTTGCTGTTTCGCCTTCATTTTTCTGGTTGTTGCTATGTTTCTTCTTTGTTTTTCGGTTGTTGCTGTTTCTTCTTCGTTTTTCTGGTTGTTGCTGTTTCTTCTTCGTTTTTCTGGTTGTTGCCGTTTCCTCTTTGTTTTTCGGTTGTTGCTGTTTCTTCTTTGTTTTTCGGTTGTTGCTGTTTCTTCTTCGTTTTTCTGGTTGTTGCTGTTTCTCCTTCATTTTTCTGGTTGTTGCTATGTTTCTTCTTTGTTTTTCGGTTGTTGCTGTTTCTTCTTCGTTTTTCTGGTTGTTGCTGTTTCTTCTTCGTTTTTCTGGTCGTTGCTGTTTCTTCTTTGTTTTTCGGTTGTTGCTGTTTCTTCTTCGTTTTTCTGGTTGTTGCTGTTTCTCCTTCATTTTTCTGGTTGTTGCTATGTTTCTTCTTTGTTTTTCGGTTGTTGCTGTTTCTTCTTCGTTTTTCTGGTTGTTGCTGTTTCTTCTTCGTTTTTCTGGTTGTTGCCGTTTCCTCTTTGTTTTTCGGTTGTTGCTGTTTCTTCTTCGTTTTTCTGGTTGTTGCTGTTTCTTCTTTGTTTTTCGGTTGTTGCTGTTTCTTCTTCGTTTTCTGGTTGTTGCCATGTTTCTTCTTCTTTGTTTTTCGGTTGTTGCTGTTTCTTCTTCGTTTTCTTGTTGTTGCCATGTTTCTTCTTCGTTTTCTGGTTGTTGCTGTTTCCCCTTTGTTTTTCTGGTTGTTGCTGTTTCTTCTTCGTTTTTCTGGTTGTTGCTGTTTCTTCTTCGTTTTCTGGTTGTTGCCATGTTTCTTCTTCTTTGTTTTTCTGGTTGTTGCTATGTTTCTTCTTCGTTTTCTGGTTTTTGCTGTTTCCTCTTTGTTTTTCTGGTTGTTGCTATGTTTCTTCTTCGTTTTTCTTCTTTGTTTTTGTTAGATCACGTTTGGTCATGTGAGATTTCCGGCTTGGAGAACTGGATTGTAGATCGGTTGCGGGACAGCATCATTATGTGTGTGTTTTTCTGTGATGAGATTATCAGTGCACATCACACACAGTATCATCAACACTGTAAAAAGCTTGATTTTATATCCTCACGTGTGAGGTCTCGAGGAAAAAAAAATCTTTATGTGTGTACCTAGCCTAACTTGAGAGACGCCGTGCCAACTGAGCTGTCCAGCCACAATGTGTTGACTCTTGTCATATCTCTTGTTCTGTCACATACTTTATATTTTTCCGCTTTCCCTGCAAGAGAAATGCAAGAGAAAAATGCCTCTTGCATTTCTTTGCTGAAAAAGCCATGGTTGGCATTATTTGATGACGTGTGAAATAAAATGCAGCTGTCACATGATGCTCTGGGCTGGAAAAACAACATGTGAAATACAGTTTCTCAGTTCTAGGAGGCTGCAGGGCAACGACAGTTCCATGAATGTGCAAAATAAATGTCAGTGTGCCCTTAAAACAAGCCAGAAGCACAGAGTTTTCTGGTTGGACGGTCACGAGAACCATGACCTAAAGATAAGATTAAAAAACTACCAGCTGAGACACATAGAAGTGGTGGACCTAAACAGTATCTATAGAGACCAACTTTTAGTCTCTAAAGTTCTGGATGTTGACATGAATATATTTTAAATAATTAACAAAGGAGTTTCTGATTCCTAAAACTGCATAAATAACAGCCTTATTCTTGGTGACTGGCCTCAAACAAAAAAAGACAGAACTTAGTTATATGAAGCATCTGTCTGCCAAAGTGACGAGCGAACATCGTCGTGTCAGAGGACTCAAGTGGAACCGCACAGACCCATCTCTAAAATCCATTAATACTATCGCGTCAAATTTTTGTCAAAACCAGGGAGAGCAAAATAAACATGCTCGCGCGCAGATTACACTACCATCGCGCAGAAATTCATTTACCGAGAGGACAAAAGATCCTCTCGCGTGACAGACGACCAACTCCCGCGCGCGTGTGGAAGGCCTCGCGCGCGCATTTTACGTTCCGAGCGCGCGAAGCTGGATCAGACGCGCGCGCGTTTCTGTCATGCCGCCCCCGCTTGAGGATGGCTGCGCTCTCGCCAGCGTCTCTGCCCTCGCGGTGACGTTTTCCTCGCGCGGATCAAAATGTGTTTTGACACATGGGGCGGGACAAATCTCCATTCTATAAGCCTTCTCCTGATTGGTCCGCGTACACAGGAAGTTGTGTCAGGAAGACCTTGACTGACAAGACGGCTGGAGCCGGGACAGTTGCGGTGGTTTTGGCATTTTGGCAACGATACTTTGCTTGAGGTAAGTGGAATTCACAGCAGTTCTTCCCGAAAAGTACGGATACTCCTCAGTAAACTATGCCGTTTTCGAATTAACAATTCTACAAGGACAAAAATCAATTCGATAACTTAGAATTGCTTAGGAATATGTAGTTAGCACGAGTAAAATATGTCAATAGACCAAGGTACTTTTTGACAGTTTGTTTTCCTGGTATAAAAGGCACTTGCAGAAACCAAAAACAGACTGGTTTTTTAGATAATTCTAAGTTATCGAATTGATTTTTGTCCTTGTAGAATTGTTAATTCGAAAACGGCATAGTTTACTGAGGAGTATCCGTACTTTTCGGGAAGAACTGCTGTGAATTCCACTTACCTCAAGCAAAGTATCGTTGCCAAAATGCCAAAACCACCGCAACTGTCCCGGCTCCAGCCGTCTTGTCAGTCAAGGTCTTCCTGACACAACTTCCTGTGTACGCGGACCAATCAGGAGAAGGCTTATAGAATGGAGATTTGTCCCGCCCCATGTGTCAAAACACATTTTGATCCGCGCGAGGAAAACGTCACCGCGAGGGCAGAGACGCTGGCGAGAGCGCAGCCATCCTCAAGCGGGGGCGGCATGACAGAAACGCGCGCGCGTCTGATCCAGCTTCGCGCGCTCGGAACGTAAAATGCGCGCGCGAGGCCTTCCACACGCGCGCGGGAGTTGGTCGTCTGTCACGCGAGAGGATCTTTTGTCCTCTCGGTAAATGAATTTCTGCGCGATGGTAGTGTAATCTGCGCGCGAGCATGTTTATTTTGCTCTCCCTGGTTTTGACAAAAATTTGACGCGATATAATACCATCATCAGATGCCGATTGGTCCAAACTTTTATGTATTTGAATGTGTTTGTAAGGTTATTTATTTATTTATTATGTCATGGTGGTGTTGTAAATCTCACAAGAATCCAGTTGCTTCACCATGACGACAGCATCTCTTTAAATCTGCTCATTTTAACCCTCTCTGCATTTTGACTCCAGACTGACATGATTTAGTTTTATGATGCATTCCTTTTCAACTCAGAAATAGGAATTTACTAGTTCCATGTTGGAAAAAATCTTATCCGCCCTTTAGTCCGTTCTTTGGAAAATTAGAGAAACCTGTCCAGTTTTTAGCTCAAAAGCCAACATGGCCGCCCTGTGAATAAACAGTACTGATAGCAGTAGAAACAAGCTGTTTCTCATTAAATGAAGTGAGCATATCAGCTTGTATTGCTAATTATAGCTAGCCTTGTCAATGACCCCAAAAAGAGGCAAATCCAACGGGTTCTCCAGCTGTTAACTAGATCATGATCAACCCCACTCTCAACTCCGCTCACTTGTAATCATTTACACCATAGTTATCAGAAACTATAACGGCTTCTTCTTTCAGCTGTCTTTAATTGCTGCTCTCTTTCTCCAATAAAGCCACAGACACAACAAAGCAAAGACGCATTAATACCAATTAATGCCACAACAAGGATTACAAGGATTGATGTTTGCCAATGTGAGAGAAGCTCACATTATGGCAGCAGTTGGATTAATTTCTTGCAAACAGTGCCTGGAGGCATGTGAGGGCTAACAACTAATTGCACGAGCATTTGTGAGTTATACTTAATAGCCACGCATGGACAAGAGAAAAAGATTCCCATGAATTTAAGTTTAAGCAGTGCACTCTTAGTTCTCACAGACGCCTCCAGCGTTCAGAGCCCAAAGATCTGAATAGTCTGAACACTATTTTTGGATCTTTTAATACATATTCACCTGCTTAAACAGTTGATGACTTAGTGGAATGACGTCTGTTGTCATCACTGTGAGTAAGTTGTATAACATATAGTATATACAGTACCAGTAAATGTAATGGTATTGTGTACACAGCTGCCATTCAGGGCTACAGAACATGTGAACATACTGCATTCTCAGTAGCTCAAATCCTCTCTGCTTCAGTCTACATAAACACAGGAGAAATGTCTGGGTTTAACCAAACATTCTTCTCATTCTCCCAACTGAGATAAAAATGACTTTAAACTCCTCCACAAGTATGAGGTGAGGCTTTGTGAATGCTGAAGCGATTGCCACGAGAGACGTCAGCGTGAGAGGATTTAAAAAGGCAAGAACAGTTTGTTTGTCTGTCAGTCCTCCACGGAGAGGATGGACCCTGGAAAACGGAGCTGTTGTGAGTTGGATTTTAGATTTAATCATCAGATAAAAAAGGTGAAGACATTTTCTAATCACAACCATGCTAACATGTCCTCTGCAATTACATCAAACTAATCAATGCTCACTGACAAAAGGCTGCACAGATTTTAGCATTATTGGCTGGTTGAATTGCTTAAATAATAGAGAATAATTGGATATGCTGTTCAGTAATAGCCACTCTCTAAAAGAGGATTTGTTGAGAGAACATGGATCAGTACTTTGTCATCTGGTAAAGCCTATTGTGTTAATTAGAACTCATGACATTCTGCTGGTGGGTCTATGGAGGGCAGTGGGACAGGACACTGACCCATAAACAGTCCTATTGTCTGGCAAAAGAGGAAGAAGAAGAGGGTTAACGCCGATGTCATTGTTATCAGACAGTGCTGGGCACTGCTTTGTCTCTGCAAAAACAGCCAGATCTAATATGCCAAATAAAAGACATACAAATGTGCTTGCACTGAAATATGGAGCAATCACATGTCAACAGCTGCCATAAATAATTCACAGACCTTGCAACTGAAGCCTATCAAGTGTCAACAGAGTGATAAAAAACTAAAAATAAAGTGAGGAAACAGAGCGACTGCACAGAACTCTGATATTCAGTGGCCACCTGTTTGCTCCGCTGCAGAATGAAAACACAAGACGAGCAACGTGAGTTTAGTTCTCACATGCAAAACGAAATGTAACATCACGGAGACATCGGTTTAAGCTGCTTCGAATATATTTAAAAAAAATACAACAACCAGATGCTTTAAATATTAGTCATACTGTGCTGTGCAAAAGTCTTGAGCCACCCCTCATTCCTTTGTTATGTTGCAAAGGAAAAATAGTTCATAGAGACAAGCAGATATAAACAGGATTAATGTATACAAGAGCAAGAAAGTACATGTGACCATTTTTATTCTTTAACACTTCCTGAACCACTTTAGCCAAGTTTTCTTCAAGTAATCCTCAGAAACATTCATCCAGGTTCCAAGAATGGATGTTGGCTCCATTTTGTTCTATTATCTGTCTAGATGATCCCACACTGCTTCAGTAATGTTGAGATCTGAGCTCCGTGGAGGATCCATCCCTCCATCAGACCAGTCGAGGTCCGGGTTCTGGGAAGGATCCATCCCTCCATCAGACCAGTCGAGGTCCGGGTTCTGGGAAGGATCCATCCCTCCATCAGACCAGTCGAGGTCCGGGTTCTGGGAAGGATCCATCCCTCCATCAGACCAGTCGAGGTCCGGGTTCTGGGAAAGATCCATCCCTCCATCAGACCAGTCGAGGTCCGGGTTCTGGGAAGGATCCATCCCTCCATCAGACCAGTCGAGGTCCGGGTTCTGGGAAGGATCCATCCCTCCATCAGACCAGTCGAGGTCCGGGTTCTGGGAAGGATCCATCCCTCCATCAGACCAGTCGAGGTCCGGGTTCTGGGAAAGATCCATCCCAGCTTTATTCTGACGAGGCTTCCATGAATAATAGATGGACCAGCTGAAAGTTCAGGCCCATCTTTCTGTTCCTGAGATAGTATTTTCTATAGCTGCAATTATAAAAATCGTATTAAATGAGATGTTTTTGTGTCTAACGAATGTGGAACTGTGGAAGTACTGCCTGTCAAAAAAGGGAATTAAATTAAAAGAAAATGAGATCAGAGGCTTTACTGACAAGTAGAAATGGGTCTTGCTGAGAAAGTCTTCCTCAAGCCAAAGGCTGGCAGATCCTTGGAGACAGAGAGAGTTGCAAGAAGCAACGTGCAGGAGAGGCTGCAGAACTTCCTGCCTCAGATGGCCGAGGAAAACAAGAAGCTGAAGCAGCAGGTTGAGGATGCAGGAAGACACACAGAGATGGATGTAACGCTGTGAAGGGTCAGACAGCAATTTTAAAGTCAGCAAGGAAACGTCGGCCTCTGAGAATGATGACGGCGAGACCACAGAGCTGAACCTCAGACTCCCTGGACATGAAGGCACGAAGAAGAACGTCCAGGTTGTGGAAGAGCGGGGGGAGTAGATGAATCACCAAACAGACTTGGTCAAGTTTCTTCTCCACTTGAGGCGCTATTTGATAAACTGCCTCAGGGCATTTTTTATTCTCCTTAAGACAAACAGAAAGCTCCCAACGTGCAGACGTCCCTATGGGAAAGACATTTAAAATGTAATTTATTGTTTTTTTTTTTATTTTTGTTTTTTTTTTATTGGGCATCAGCTGAGAATTTCAGCTTTTTTTTTTTTTTACATTTCAGTTTAGGACATGCATGCTTACATGAGTGGTTTAAGAAGAAAGGTGTGAATTCAAAGCCTCAATTTATTCATTCTTGTTTACTGCAATATTATTTGTTGTTAATTCATTAATATTTTACGCTTAAATTGTTTTAATCAACCATTCAAGCAGAGTTTATTTGTATCATAACTTCCATGAAAACTTCATTTAGAACAAAATACTTTGTGATAAAAAAAGAAAGAAGAAAATCTATTTGCTGCTGCCTTTTTATCAAAACACTCATTATTTCTTATTTCTATTTGATCCTGTTCTATTTTTTCTGTCTTTATTTAATTTCTTTAATCTTTTATTTTTAAGTTTAAATGTACTTTTAACTGCTTTCTCTGCACCTGTCTGGTCCTTTTTGTCTAGACTCTGGTTTGTTGTGACAGATTTGAGTCAGCTTTTAATAAGTAGGTCGACGTTAAGTGGCTTATGGAACAAAAAAAGGGCAGTATTTATTTCTAGTGTTATTTCTGGATGATAAATATAATTTATTTCTCATTTTCTCCATAGCAACACTCTTGTTTACACAGAGGGAAAAAACAAAGACATTTGAATGATGTCTTCTCTATATTTTCTTTTCAGTCTGCACTTTAAATTTAATGTGAGCACAGGGTGAGGCAACACTTGGAGGTATTTACCACCACAAGAGCTATTTGAACAGGGATGATTTCATCCATAAGGAAACCACTTCCCAGAAAATGCCTCAGCTTGGATAAAACCAAGCTGGGTGTCTGGCAGTCTCCTCTATAATCAAAGCAGGGGAGGAAATGATGATTTAAGTTTGATTCTGTTGAACTGTTGACTGAACAGCTTTAGCCCATGCTGCTCTAACTACCAAAAGCGACCAAATCTTCCCGAGAAGCCTGTCTCGTTGCTCTTTGCTGCCCTGACCTTCCCTCTCTCGGTCACAGGGGAGATTGCCTGCATGAGCTCACATTTTCTTTTAGCACAACGATGGGCTAATGGCAGCCTGTGGGCGACACCGAGGATCCTATCCCTTCATTTATCCCTGGGATCAATGTGTTGCTGCTCCTGTTTGTGCAGTTGGTGCTTCTAAACTGGCATCTCAAAGGCTGGTCCTTGAAAACGTGATGGAAAACAGGCACGTGGCTTCCAGGCACTAAACACAAAGAATGACCTGATTCTTTTTCATTTGGATTCTTGTTGTCTGTGCTGTCTGTAGATAATAAGATTTAGTAAAAAAAACAATAGAGCACTGAATGATCTGTCGTTATAGAAGGACGATAGATTGTGTTTGTTAGATGCTGAACTGATGTCTGTCTAGAGGTCTGGGGGCCTGCTGGTATACAGCCATATTTTTCATTAAACACTACAAGAGTTTTTGTTGTTTTCTAAAGCTTAATAAGCTTCATGTAAGATGGCAAAGGCTAGCACTATGTGTATTTGCTTTTTGTGTTAAATCCAGTATGATTTCTCTGAACTGGTATCATGTGCACGGAGCACAGGCAAGGCTCATTCCTTTACATCTCTGCCTTTGTGCATCTCTGAAAGAGCTCTTTCTCTCTTTGCCGCCTGAGTGGAGGATCTGGGTTTGTCTTTATGTGGGGAGGCAGAGTGGCATGCAGACATATCCGGCCTCCTCCGTCTGCAGCAAACTTTCCGTCTGTTCCAGTCATTCCGCATGTCCAGCTGGTCACGAGCTCTGATCTATGACCTTATCCCCCTCAAGTCCTAGAGTTTCTGAGAGGAAGAAAGGAAGAGGAGAAAATAACTCCATCCCTTCCTTTATAAACATTTGTGCCATGAAACTATTGTCTGTGTTGTGTTGTAAAGGGGGCTTTACCGACCTGGACATGTAATCTCATCAGCAGTGGACACAGCGGCCAAGCTTTTCTTTTAACACAAGATTTTCCCATGTGAGCAGTTGCGCTAATTAGAGGTCACAAGGGTTGTCTGCGGCTAGGGAAGCCGTATAGATCAAAGTGATCCGTTGAAAAAAAGACCTGGATGTGAACGTAAAATCAATGTGAGGATATACATCTGCAGCTAACCTTTTGCTCCCCCTGGGAACTCAGCCTCAAAGTAGAAGCAATCAATGCTGTGATCAATCAGTGTTTAACTGGGTGGGAAAAAACCCAAGCCCATAATAAGCTGATTATTTAATCCTGTAGACATAGAAAGCCTAATTTTAATCCAGGACATAGCTGCTGTTTTACTGTGGTCTGGTTTGCTTTTAAAATAAAAAGATTTCTCTAATGTAAACACACACATCCCACAGTTGGGCCCTGATTGTGAGTGACATGTTGTTTTCTCAGCACTGCTGCCTTTGCTTCCTTAAACATCTGAAGACAATAGCATTTGTGATTGTGTAACAGTGCATAAAGAAGAGACTATCACGGCCTCATAACTTCAGACAGAAATATTGAAAATACACGTTTTGTGAAAACATATGCTCTCCTCCACAGGGTAACCCTTTGCAATGTAAGCAGGTAGGAAAGGGTGGCTGTACTGGGCTGCTAACTCCTGTTGTCAGTCTCTGGACTCTAAACTGCATCTGTTAAGATGTTCTTCTTTGGTACAAGTATTGTGCTTGGCTGTCCACTTCTTTTCCAAAAGTTCAACAACATTGCCCTCATGATGCTTATCTGTGAGGGTTAGGACTCTTGCAGCTGACTCACGTTGGGAGCTAAACAGCAACAGCAGAGAGACTGGGTTCTCATCGTTTTCAGAATTTCCTGCTCTGTCTGAAACTAGAGCAAAAGCAATGATGCTGATTTGGACTGACTCTACAACACTGCTCTACCACATCTGGACTTTCATGCGCTAAACTTTAACAAACTACTATCATACTTTTACAGACTATAAAGACATTTAAAACTGTTGTTAATAGTGCAATCACTGGATACAGATTTGACCTGTCCTCTCCCTGTCTTCCCTCCAAAAGTCTCCATCTGATCCCAGAGCGAGTCCCTGTCAACAGATGTCCAAACAAAGCCGACTTGAGCAGCCGCGACAGGCTCTGTCAAGCAGTCATGTGCCTGGACATGACTCATGTGCAGCGCTGTGCTGATGCAGCCTTTCAAAGAAGGCAACCTGTTACTTGATTTCAACTAACTCTGCATTTTTGAGATTTGATTGAGATGACGGTTTTTGTGGGATTGTTTTTGTGTAAGATTATGAGGACATCATGGAGAGCTTGTAACAGAAGTCGTCATAGTCAATGAACTGATGAGGAGTTAACTTTTCCTGTTGAGAAACATCTTGACCTTAAGGTCTTTCAATTCTCCACTCCTCACCGGAGTATTTATAGGACTGCTGTGACGGCTGCCCTCAACATCGACAAGATAATCTTCACTTTGCTCCCAGTTTAGGCATGGCTTGAAAGCCTCATCCAATTAGCTCAATCCCTGTTTGCAGAACATGGAGTTTCCAACACTTAAATATTGCTTTAATGACAGCACAGTGCATAGATTCTAGGTAAATGGGCCAATTGCGACTTTTAATAATAATAATAATAATAATAATAATAATAATAATAATAAATCTGCTCAGAGGTGAGAAATGATTTCTTTAGCTTTGTTTTCAAGCTCAGTTGGCTTCTCTGTCAAAGACTCTGCTGCAGGTCACACCTCCACTTGCTTGCATTGGCGTTGCACTCAGCCGTATTACAATGATGCTGATGAGGGAGAAAATGGGATCGCATGGTGTCTCAAACAGGATTAACTTAGCAAGAGGACTGACAGTTACCCTCTACATAGCAATCTTAAGATCAGCATTGATTTAGTAAATGTACAGGCTGGCACAGTGTGGCCGCTTGGAAAGTTTTTTAGTGCACTCAATAAAGGCAGAGCCTGTGTTTTTATCACAAGCAGTTGGTCAGAGGAGTTAGTAGCTCTGAATCCATGGGGATAAAATATCATTGGTTCAATTTACTGTTTACTATTTATGATGCAATTTATTCACTTTTTTTCACTGTATTTTTTTCCAAACAAACAGAAAGCAAATCTGTTTACTTGTACGGCTCACTTACAGCTCAATGTCTCCCTCTGCTGGTAACCAATATTTGACCCCCCCACCCCCCCAAAGGCATCGACATGAATTTCAAGCTACCTGAGACAAGGAAAAGATGGTGTGATAAGCACACCTCCACCCAGAGCAGAAAAACTAAAGTCCAGGTATCAGGGATACGCTCCATCTGACCTCCTATCTCTCTCCAATGGTTTCCAGCGGAGACAGAGCGCAGCCAGAGGCTTCCAGATGTAGACGCAGCGCAGCAGCTCAAGCTCAGAGAGAGACAGCGTTTCTTTGAGGAGGTTTTCCAGCACGATGTGGATGTCTACCTGTCGTCAGCGCACCTTTGCATCAGAGACTACAAACGGCGTACGTTGGACTGCATGGCAGCATGTTTCTGTGAACTTGTGCACATTCAGTGCACAAATGATGTCATTTCTTTTCCTCTATTTGCAGCTCCTATTGGCAGTGTGTCCTCCATGGAGGTGAATGTGGACCTGCTGGACCAGATGGAGCTGATTGACATCTCTGATCAGGACGGGTTGGATGTCTTCTTCAGCTCTGTGGGAGAAGAGGGAGTTCTAACCTCTCCTCTGACAGGTAATGGAAGTAGAGCATTTAGAGAGTTTAAGTAAGACCCACCTCTGTGCTACTGCACTTCTAACAATGTTATTGTCTGACTCACAATTTAAGAAAACAACAACAACAAGGAGGCCCTCAGTAATGGACTATTTCGGCATGTCCTGGAGACTCTCGACAGCAAGTCCCGCATGTCCTCCACATCTTCGGATTCCTCTTCTGACAGCCAGAATGTCAACGGGGGACACACACCTTTGGTTGGATCAGACGACGAGGAGACAGATAACAGCCCAGTCAAGCAGCGAGCTGCCTCCCCAGAGACAGGAGAGCTGAAAAGTTCAAATCTCTCTTCATATGATCCTTCCCCACTGCTCAGCTCAGCAGTAAACAGCTCAGCATGAGGCAAGGGCGGAACTTTGGGATGAGACTTGTTAAAAGAGGCCTCAACTGCAACTGGCTTCCACAAATCTTCTCATTGCTTCCAAATCTCTGCTAACTGATTTGTAAATTGTAATTTGTGTTTTGGAGGTTGTGGGCAAAAACTGTGAGCATGTTAATCATCCAGTTCTGGTTTGGTGAGCTCAGTTTTCCTGAATCTGACCCTACAGGCTGAGAGATTTCTTTTTACAGTATTCCAGTAGTATCATACAGTACAGTGGAGCATCATGTAGAATAGAAATAAACAGTGGTGTCTGATTATTAATATGTTGTTTTTTAAATCAAGAAACTGTTCTTGCAATGCAAACTCTGTTTTCTACCCCTAATCCTGCCAATTTATCTGTTGTTTTAACAATTAAAGAAGAAAGCAAAATGCTCTCTTTTCACGTGTCTATAAGGATGAAATTAATCCTGGTTATTTCAAGCCTCTAGAATCATTGTAATCATGTGCTTTTGGGGGAGAAGCTCAAACATGCTGCAAGCAGAATCCACAACAGAAGCCTAATAAAAGAATTAACTAAAAGGCCACACAGTTTTATGTTTGCAAAGGGGTGGGGCTATGTTAAAATATTAAAATACTGAGAGATTCAGGGAAAAGGGTGGTTGTCGGTTTTTTTGTCAGAGTGAGGATTGTTGTGCAAAAACATGTACATCAGTAAAATCTATTAGCCCAATTCCAAAAGATTTGGGACACTAAAAATGTAAATATAATTCGCAACCCTCATAAGTCCATATTTTGTTGCCAGTAGAACATAAACAACAATATTAGATCTTTTGGAAGTTGACTCAAAAAAAGTCTGACCAAAGTGATGTCATCTTTCAACAACTACCTGTAAATGTTTGTGGAAACCAGGGTTGGGATTTTCAGGAGAAGAGTGTCTGATGCAGGATTCTAGCTGCTCTGCAGTCCTGGACCTGGTTGCTGGATTTCTGCTTCCATGATGCTCCAGATGTTGTGTACTGGTGAACGGTCTGGACTGCAGGCAGGCCAGTTCAGCAGCCGGACTCTTCTCCTGTGAAGCCATGCTGCTGTGATGGATGCAGGATGTGGTTCAGCATCGTCTTGCTGAAATCTGCAAGGCCTTCCCTGAAAGAGACGTTGTCTGGATGGGAGCAGATGTTGCTCTAAAACCTCCATGTACTTTTCAGCATTGATGGAGCTTCACAGATGTGGAAGCTGCCCACGCCATAGGCACTAATGCAGCCCCATCCCATCAGAGATGCAGCTTTTCACCTGTCCACTGATAACAAGCTGGATGCTCCCTCTCCTCTTTAGTCTGCAGGACACGCCGTCCATGCTTTCCACAAACTAGTTCACATCTTCATCCAGGTTTCCACTTTGCCTCCGACCATTTTAAATGAGCTTTGGTCCAGAGAAGATGATTCTGGTTCTGGATCCTGTTCACATCTGGCTTCTTTGCTTGATGGAGCTTTAACCTGCATTTTTGGATTTTAAAGACATTGATTTCTGGAAATGTTTCTGAGCCCATGTAGTGATTTCCAGTAGAAACGCATACCTCCTGAGGGCCCAAAGATCACAAGCATCCAGTTCTGACCTTCTCCCCCTCCTGGTCCTCAGACTCTTGATGAAATTATACACTGTAAGAACTTCAAAGTCGTCACAATTTTATGTTGAGGAACATTTTCTGAAATTGTTCCACAATATTTAGATGCAGTTTGTCACTGACTGGAAACCTCTGCTAAAGTTTTCCGTGAAAAATGTCTCACTTTCAACATCTGATAAGTTGGTAATGTTCTATTAAGAATTAAATATGGGTTGATGAGATTTGCAGTTCACTACATTTAGTTATTTACATTCTACAGTGTCACAACCTTTTTGAAATTTAAGTTGTAGGTCACAGAAACATTGTTCTGCCATGAGCTTAGCGCACTATGACGTATAGAGGGATATAAATTAGAAGCTGTCTGAACAGACTGACTCCTATACAGATGGTAACCTGTGATTATTACACTCCCAGTTGTGGGTGTGAGCAGGAGGGAGGGTCTCATCTGTGGGAAACAGCCAGTCTTCACACATTTTGTGCTGGAGATGGTGAACAAGCATCATGCTCTGCTTCTTTCTCCTGGTATGTAACTGTTTTTACTCTTTCTGTTTTTACACTAAGATTAATGGCTTAATCAACTCACAACTAATTTGGTGTTATTTGAATCGTGACTTTGAAATAGAGACAAATGTTACCTTAACGTGTGAAACCATTGTTATTATTTTGGTTACATTTGATAAAAATCAGCCTCACAGCTTTTTAAACTCTTGATGTCTCCTTTACTCTAACTTATTAAAAACTGAACTTCTGTGTGAAATAATACCTTTGCATACACGTTTTGTGAGCTGGCTCACAGAACAATAAGTCCTTTCTCCAGTGTGCAAAGAGCATAAATTACAAACTGTCAGTTTGTGGCAACAAACAAAGATTCCTGCTCTGTACAGCACGCTGTACACCCTTACAACCGTGCACTTCAGGTTTGGCTGGCTGTTTGTTTTTCAGATTTATTATTTGTCAACTCCAACATGCTCACATCTGCTGAGCCGTCACAAGAGGACTTGGATTATCGACTCCTTCGAGATA
Organism: Melanotaenia boesemani; assembly: GCF_017639745.1. Taxonomy (NCBI): domain Eukaryota; kingdom Metazoa; phylum Chordata; class Actinopteri; order Atheriniformes; family Melanotaeniidae; genus Melanotaenia; species Melanotaenia boesemani. The sequence continues at coordinate 37,893,413 of NC_055684.1, forward strand.
GAAGAGGGACATCAAGGGCCTTTCCCCTATATGTTGGGCAAGGTAAGAAAATCAAATAAAACAGGTCGGACTTTGTGTGAGGAAATACAGTATAAAACTCCCCCAGAAACACAGTAGTATGCCAAAGTCATTAGTCGCTCCTCATTTCTTCAAGATAAAAATTAATGGGCGCAGCAGATTTATATATAAAAAAAACAAAACAAAACAAAACAAACAAAAGAAAAAAACAAAACCAAAAAATGTGAAATGATGTATTACAAAAACCTGGAAAAAAGTGCAAATATAACGAGTCTGAAAGTCAGTACCTGGTATGAGCTCCATTATTTTTCTACACAGTCTGAACTCTTTCAGGCTTTATTGTAATTTCTATAAGTAATCTTTGTTAATAGTTTTATTTGATATTTTTAACAGGTTTTTAACAGACGTGGAACAAATAGCACAGAACAAAGTGCCTGAGGGTACCACTTTAAAATAGGCCTGTTGCCAAGTTGTCTGTTATGCGTAGACACAACACTGGTTCATCCCATGACTTTGATGTCCCTGTACATACAATTTATGGGATCTTTTGCATCACTTTATTGTAAAAAAAAAAAAACCCAAAAAACAAACAAACAAACAAAAAAAAAAACAAAAACAAAAAACTGCTCAAAACCCTGTTGTACACAATCTGACACTTTTCTTCTGCCCCCTGGTGGAAACCTTTTGAACTACAATAGTTTAACAGTATGGTAAACAATAAATATTAAAAAAATATTAATTTAAATATTATAATAAATATTAATTATTTTTCTACATTTTGATAAAGTAGCAAATAAAGGGTCAGGCTTTAAAGGGTTAACACAGATCTTGAAATTGTCAGGTACAAAGATTAGACTAAAAGTGAGTGAAAATGTTCCAAAGTTTAAAATAAAAACCTTGACAGCACTGGAGTATGCCTCAGGAAATATTGCTCAAGAGCACTTCAGCGATAACCATGAAGTCTGGTTGCTTGGTTGCAAAATATAATAAAACCCGTCTCGAGACTTTGACACATGCTGCACTCATTTTCAGACTTTTGAATGCAGAACATTCTGCACTGAGCTGTGTTGTTACTTTAACATCTGCTGTCACTTTCTTCACTCCTTTTTCATTTCTGTGTAAATGTGTCATTTCATCAGTTATAAATGAAAATCTAAGGCTCCTTAAAGCAGACTGTGAGATTTTCGTACTTGTGTTGCAGGTAAATGTGGAACGCAAATATCAAGTACAATTTGAACTGTTTGGTGAAGGAGTGGAAGAGGAGCCAAAGGGAGTCCTCTCCATTGACAGGGATTCTGGCTTCCTGTATGTCCACAGAGCTGTGGACTATGAAGAGAAGACAGTACTTAAGGTTAGCCTCAACATGTGTTATTTTTAAGAGCAATTTTAGATTTCCAAACAATACATATCAGTTTAAGCTATGAATTAAAGATATTGCTGCATATTCTTCAACAAGAATAGGCTCCAGTCTTTCTTTTACCTGCTTTATATCCCATCCACAACATCAAGAAATAAATTATATATTTTTCTTGGTTAAGTGACTAACATTGCATGATGTTTTTTCAATCTGTAGCTAAGATTTGAGGCCAAAAAGACAGATTTATCAACTGACACTAAACTAGGAATTGAGATTTCAATTCGAGACATCAATGACAACCCCCCACGCTTTGAGAGGGATCTGTATGAAATCACTGTTAATGAAGATAAAACACAAGGTAAGGAAAACAACAACAACAAAAAACAAAATAAGCATAGTCTTTTACCAAAGTTTTAAACATTGTTTGTGAAGCAGGCTCCTTGTTTTATTCAATCATTTCCTAACAGGCTTCCATCTTTTGACCGTGCTGGCTTATGACAAGGACCAGAGAGGAACATCAAACTCCACTTTCCACTATGAGATCAAATCTGTGTCTCCAAACGTTCCCGACACAGAATTCTTCGTTAAGGAGTCTGGAGCTGTCTCGTTTAAAGGGTGTTTGGATTATGAGGCAAGACTGTTTGGTTAATATGCTAGAATCATTCTTTAGAAGTAATGAGGTAAATGCTGCATTTCCTGTTCAGCTTGATCTGCACCTGACTAGAGAAAACATTTCACACCAGGCATGGGTGCAAATATTTACCATATGCATGCTTTCAGCTTGCACACCCACATAAAAAAGTTATATATATATATATATATATATAGTTTCTATATATATATATATCTTTTACAGTAATTTTAAAAATAAAAATGTTCACATCTGACACCACCATGTGGCAGTGTAAGTGTCCATGTTTGTGTCCAACAGGTTCCAGTTACACAGAATTATGGTGCAGACAACTAAAAATGTGATGTCCATCCATATAAAGATTTGATTGAAATGTAAAAGTCTTCTTTTTTTTTCCTGTATTAAGGTGGCCAAAATGTTTACATTGCTGGTGGAGGCCAAAGACCATGGAGATGTAGTCAGTCTGTCCAGTACAACCACAGTCATCATTCATGTCCAGGATGGCAACAACCATCTTCCCATCATCCGTGGTCAAACAGTAGGCTGCCATCTTAGTATCATAACTTCCACCAACATCACAAGAAGCTGAGACACAAGCACCACATAGATAAAAAAATAAGTTAATTTGTAACTTTCAGAATTTTATTTCACACACATCATAAATGTTGATTGTGTTATCAATAGGCTAACGTAGGCTAGCGACAGAACTAGCAAAAAGCTAGCTGCTAGCTCAACATGGTTAAATTACAAATAAATAAAAATACACATCTTTTTACCTTTGCAAACTATAACATGCTAACATTTAGCATTATTTGAAACTGCCATAAAAGTGATATTACATGACTTCTGAAACAATTATAGGCTGCTCTATATGTTTATGGCTAAATGTTATTAGCATGATTACTGATTTTAATTGAATCACATTAATACTTCTCTATACAAACAGTCAATGAAAAATGTTATCACCTCTCAACTCCTACACCCTTTTTGTTACTTCACTACATTTTGGACATGTGAACAAACTATTAGGTCTACATGTTTTCTTGTGAGACATTTTTAAAATCTATATGCCTGGATTAAAACAACAGGGAACAGGAAAAGTAAAGGAAAATGAGTCTGGGTCCACTCCTCTGCGGCTACATGTGACAGATAAAGACACTGTGAATAGCAAGGCCTGGAGAGCGAAATACACCATACATGGAGACTTGGGCGGGAACTTCAAGATAGAGACTGACCCAGAAACCAATGATGGAATCCTGACTGTAGTAAAAGTAAGTGGTGTTTGCTGCAGACTTTACCATGACAAATACCTCTACTGAGGCATGTAATTAGGCAACTACGTACAGTATGTTTGACAAGCTTGTACTCTTACTCATTACAAAATATAATTTTAGCCTTTAAACTTTGAGGAAGGAGCACAGAAGGAGCTGACAGTCTCTGTGGAAAATGAAGCACCATATTTCTCCTGTAAAGTGGAGGAGAAGACGTCAGCGAGGGGCCTCTGGAAAGTTGACACCAGTATAGGTCACCATCCTGATGGTGCCGGTCAGCCTCATTCTATAAAAGTCATGATTGAGGTGGAGGACACCAACGATCCCCCGGAGTTCAGTGTGGCTGTCAAAGAGGCCACGCTGGGGGAGAACGTACCTGTTGGAACCTGGGTGGAGAGAGTGGTTGCTGTGGATCCAGACTCCAATCTTACAAGAGATTTTATGTAAGTTGGATCATTTAATATTTAAGTCCCAAATTAGAGCTTTGTGTGTTAAAGTGCATTGTATTTGTCTACAGTTACAAAGTGGGACACGATCCTGCAGGCTGGGTGACAGTTGATCCTCAAACGGGTGCCATCACCACAAGAAAGAGCCCTGATAGGGAATCTCCCCATGTTGTTGACGGCCTCTACACTATCATACTACATGCTGTTGATGATCGTAATCACACATTTTAATCTTTAATGTCATAATAAACTTGACTAATCGCAAAAGTGTAGAGAAATTCAAAATAAGTTCACCTGTCAAGGTTATAATTCATTTTAGGTACATTCTGATGTACAAAAAGCTGAATTTTCCTAACTTGTGAGTATTATATATTTCTACAGCTATCTGTTCATATATGTATATTTATTATTTCCAGGTGAGCCACCTCTGACAGGCACGGCTACACTGCAGATCCATATAGCTGACAGAAATGACAACGCACCACAGCCAGTAGTGGACTTTGTGGATGTCTGTGTGTCTGATGCCCCCACCACCACCAACATCACAGCCTTTGACCCCGATGGAAATCCCTTCGGAGGGCCTTTCAAGTTTGAACTGTTGGGGAATGTTGAAGGAAAATGGAAACTGAATCCTGCTTATGGTAGAAACAACTATGTAACGCAGAGAAAAGTTAAAAGCAAACATCCCAAACAAACAAAAAGAGATGGTTGTATTTTACTGTTGCAGGTTTTACAGCTGGTTTGGTGAAGGAGCCTGGTGTCTATGCAAGTTCATATACAATTGCTCTGAAGATTTCAGACTTGCAGGGAGTGTATGGTGTTTACAACCTCAGCGTGACTGTGTGTGATTGCTCTGCAAGGCCTAACTGCCACATCCGCCAACATGCAACAACAAAAGCTTCCTACGGCACTTTAAGCGTAGTCTTGGCCTCCCTGGTTTTATTTCTGTGTAAGGAAAGGAATCACACCATTTTTGTTTTATATTGAAATATAGCAAGAAATATCTTGTTACAACTTCTTGAGTTCTGCTGTTTGATAGTTCTGCTGCTGATGGCAGTCGTCATCACCTGCAAGGAAGAGTTTGCCACTTTGCAGACTGATGATTCCTCTGGAGAAACTCTGCTGAAATCAAACATTGAGACACCAGGAACAGACTGCAAGGTTACAGCTTAGAAACTTTGGTAAACATATGAGTGACCCTTTCAGTTTGAACACTACTGACCATCTTTTTGTTTTGAAGGTACCACAAGTAGTTGTGGCAACATCTGATAAGTGTCAAAATTTGTCCATCTGGCAGAAAGACCAATACGAGACGAGAAACAAGTTTTCAAAGGTAAAAAACAGTGAACTGAACCTTTCAGATGGCAGTCTGTTTAAATAAAACAGAACTGATTCTTTACCACTCTTAAGGGTATGGACCAAAGCTTTGTCCGCAAACACTTCAGAGACTACAGGTGGAATAACTCTTCCACCTTATTCGGCAACAACTGGAACCAGGTAACAAGCGTTAAAGTTTAATTAATCAATAGTGGGAATAAATTTTTACTTTCGCTCTCCCTCAATCCTCAGACCTGGAGTTCTCCTGTAGCCAATGGCCACAACCACAGCCAGCAGGTAGAGTTGTGAGCACATTTTTTTACATTGATGCACAGGTTAAAGCAGCTTACATGCACCCTCTCCCATTTACAGTTTAAAGACATGGGCACTGAAAATCTCTTCAATACAAACAACTCCAGTGGTGTGATGGACGCAGCTCTCCGCAGTCTGCTTCATCAGGTTAGTACCGCGTCCTGCCATTATGTGCACGCTGCAGATGCGTGGACGAGCTTGCAACTATAAAATAAGAACTGCAGTTACACTCGTTTTGATTTTTCCCAGAGGATTTCATCTCTTGAAGAAACAGAAAAGGATTTGCTGGATTATAAACCTCATTCCTATAAAGAGGAAGGGGACTCTGACATCCTCTCAGAGCTGGACAAGCTCTCCATTCCTGAGGAGGAGTCATTTCAGAAGATACTCAAAGACTTGGGCCCACAGTTCAACCAACTGGCTGCCATTTGCCAAATACCAAAAAACCCACAATAAGCAACATGTAGTCAACATGACATTTAATAACCGTCAGGTTCCTCCAGTTTGAGTTTACAAAAAAAAGGAAGTGTCCATTAATGCTTCAGTATACAATCCAAAACTATTTAAGTTTCTTTAGTCAAGTACAAGTCCATAAAAAAAAACAAAAACTTGCTGGACAGTTCAGACATCACATGCTTTCAGCACAGCAGCTGGATTTAAAAAAAAAAAAAAAAAAAAGTTCTCCCGTTTTATGTAAAGGATCCAAACTCCAGTTTTCCCCAAATGCATATTCGGTATCAACAACAACAAAACAAAAAACTCCAAGCAGGGAAAAATAAGGGAGACAGTTTTAAGTAGAACTACAATATTTACAGTAGTGTTAACAAAAAGAAATTCACACTCTCCCACTGTCAATTTTTGGGAGGGCTCGCTGCTCAGTGGCACTTTGCCCTCGACGTCCACGACCCCTGAATCCTCTGCTCCTCAGGAAGCGACCAGGCACTCCGAATGTTTCCATGTTCAATTTTTTCTCCTCTGCCCAGGTGGTTCTCCTAAGGCCACGTTAGAAAATTTATAGTGCATAACTTCAGCCAAAAAAAAAATAAATAAAAAAAAAATAAAAAACCCCCACAGTGTTCACCTGGGCTTAAGATCTGACGAGATATTGTCAAAGAAGCATTTGGCTTTGTCATAATACTTCTCTGCAAGAGTTTCCACCTCTTCTATTCCCTGGCTGGCCAGCAGCTCCCTGGTGTCCAGCTTGTCACCTGCAGAAATGTTAAAATAAATAAATAAAAAAAGTGGCCTCCAAAGACAGTACATCGGTTGACGGCCTTTCAGCATACCTACAACTTCCTTCGTGAGCTCATCTCTAAACTGAGCATTTGCCGTCTCAAAATCAAAGTCTGACTCAAACGCCAAAGTTGTTGCCTTGGAGTTTTTTGCAAGAAGTTGGCCTCTATTTCTGGTCCGGGACCTGCGACTTCCTGCAGCAAAAACAAAAAAAATGTGCAAAAGAAAAGTTTAGTTTCCACCAAAAACTGATTTAGAAACCATTTAGAACAGGTTCGTGTAATGTAGGACATTTTCTGTAGTTATTTTTGTTCAAATGAGCAAAAAGGTCACTTGGAAGTAAAGGACCATTATTAATAAAATCTGTTCAATACCTTGTCTTTGCCTTTTTTTCTGGTTTTCAGTCTTTTGACCTTCAACCTTTGCAGCAGCTGGTTGTGATGTCTGTCCTAAACAAAGGTTAAAATAAAATGGGTTTACCCAAATATGAAAGATTAAATGAAAAAAAAAAAATGTCCGCTTACTAGTTGGTATATTCTCTTTCTCAAACTGAGGACCAGCTTGAGCAGGACGCTGGGTTGGACGAACAGGCTGCCTGCTCTGTGGCTGGGTGGAAGCCTTTCCACGCATCTGTGCTGCTGCAGCCAAAGGCACGGTTTGGACAGCCTGTTCCACCATAGGGGCTTGTCTGGCTGGGCCGTGAAGGCCTGGTACTGAGGGAAAAGGAACACGGTGGGGATGCAAGGTGGACAATCATGTAATTTAAATCACTCAGCTAGCAGACATAACCGTAAGATAATCTGTACTTAGGCCTAGCGCTGCATTGTACTGCTGGTTGAGTAGAGAACTAGCAGCAAGCTGGTTAAAGGTGGGCATCATGTCTCTGTATGGACTCCAGCGTGGGTGATAAGCACCAGACGGGCCCATTGATGACTAAAATAAAATTGAGGAAAAAATTTTTAAAGCATTCAATTTTATTTTATTTTTTTAAGAATCAGCTTCCATCGCCCTTACCTGAACAATGGCAGGGTCGCGTGGTAGTCCATAGTGTGGCTTCGGCGGTTCAGACACAGTGATATCTTTAATGTCACTTCCTCTGAAAATAATATATTCATAAATTTCATCTTTGGGTGGCACTGGCCTATCCGTGGGCCGGTCCTCCGTCCCGTGGGATTTAACTGGTGAAATTAAAAATTCATTAAAACATAAAAGTAAGGACAAGTGTTGGTAAAAAGCCAAAACTCATTTAGTAAAGTATCAACTTACCTTTTGCTAAAGCAACCGTGGACCGTTCTGTATCCACGGAAGACAATATTCCTTCATAACGAATCTGTGCCTTTGATATCAAACTTATTTTACTTCCGATAAAAGGGGTTCCTCCTCCAGCACTCATGTTGGCAGTAAAGGGGGGAAAGTTTTTAATAATTAGCAGAACAGGAGCTAATTTACAAAGCTGCAAGCCACGACACACAAAGTTCAGCTAACCAACACGGGCACAATTACTCAGCACCTGTTCGCTTTATAGGACAGGCGCTAACTCACCTTTGTGCAGCTGAATGGACCACCTGTGCTTCAATCAGGGTTTGCTTGTTTAGCTATCCAGCGTACACCGCAGAAGACAAAAAAAAAACTTTATTTTAATTTTTTTTATTCCAAATGTTCAAAATACATAACAAAAATAGGGCTCTTTTACATATATCAACATTAGGACAAAAACAAGTATTGGTCGTTAAAACTGTATGAATCTAAGTCAGGGAGCATCCCGGATACATTTTTTACGTATATATTAATGTATAAAAAAAACGTTGTCTATATTAACGGGGGGGGGGGGGGGGGGGGGGGGGGGGGGGGACTAAAGGGACATTTTAAGCCATTTTCTTTAGTCTGAAAGAAACGTTTTCATTTGACAATAAAACTTTATAATATCAAAGTAATTTTAAGTTAGCCTTGTAGCTTCTAGTTCCTCTATTTTTGGACAAATGTCCATAAAAAGCACGTGCTTCTTAAATGAATAAATAATAAAATCATTTAACACAAAATTGACACATACTTATATATGGACTACTCCATATAAACAATTAAGATTTAAATTTCCCAGCGTGAATGGAAAAAAGGCAATATTTTATATAATATATATATATATAATTAATATCTATTTGTACTGTTGCATGTCAGCACACGGGAGTATAACCACACTAATCCCGTGACTGACAGCATTTCCTCTTTGAGGGCGGGGCGTCCTTAAACGTCTCACCGCAACAGTAACTTCAGTTGGCTGCAGCCATCTTGCTCAGTTCTTCGATTATGAATAAACTCTGAAATTAGATCAGAAAAGTTGCAGCAAACCGCGTTATTATTCCACCAACAGTCACGGGACAGAATTTAGAATCTAAATAACTATCGCTCAAGTATAAAAAGGCAGTAGACAATAAATGCTTTGACGAAAACATTATCTTCCCACTACGATGTTATACCCTCTCAGGCATCCCATGGAATGACAGTTGAGGCCATTGGTACCGCCTTTTAGCATATGGTACAGCCAATCACAGCGTACAGAAATTCCCAGCCGGAGTCGTTTAGCTGTTGTGCGCATGCGCGTGTCAGTTGGTAAGTACCTCACTTTTCACAACCTCACAGGAGTGTGAAGATGGCGGTTAGCCCCGGCCCGCTGGATGAACTGTTTTTACAGAGAGGGGTGAATAAAACGGTAGTTTGTCATCCGACACGGTCTGTAGAGTCAAAGCTGTCGTTCTTGTGTCACAACAACCATTGGGGTAGGCACGAGGCAGCCGTTAATTACATGGTTATAGTTCCGGGACAAGGGGGTAGCTCGAGCTAATGTCCAGCTGGGACTTGGTCAAGACGATTGCTAAAGCAGGTACGCTGTAACTCCTAATGTTGTTTTCCTCTCAATCTCTCCGAGCACACACGAAAATCAAGCGCCGGAATTGACAGAGAAAAGCAGTATATGTGACATCGTCTTGCCCCATCACATTTGATCTCGTGTGTACTCCTTGTTTAACAAGTTAAAGTGCTGGGGTCTACACATAACGAGCTCCCCATGGTTAAACCATGGACGCAACGACGGCCAGCACCGACTCCAGCACGGAACACGAGCCTGGCAAAACACTTGTTGTCAGTGACTGTGTAACTTTTCAGCCGAATCACTCGGGAAAAGTGGGCTCGTACTCTGTGCAGACTTTTAATGGGAGCCAAATTATGAACTCCCACAATTCAGGACGCGCTGCCCCTCTCGAGGGTACGATAGCGACAAGTGGCATTGGTAACAGCAGCAGCACTGCGATATCTGTCACAGCTGTCAGCAGTGGACCAGTGTTGTCAAAAGGGCTGGTCGGTGCAACAATATCCCCCTCGTCAAACAGTGTAATTCAGACGCCGCTCATGAACTCTGAGAGTGTTGTTGCTGCAGCTCAAACAGGACCCACTGTAACACTTATCAGGCCGCCTATGCAAACCGCAGGGTCGGTTGCAACTTTGAATGGGAACAATACTGTGAGCCTCTCTGTTGCTGCCAATGCAACAGATCAGATAGCCATCGGCATACAAACTCCGCTCGTAAATAATGGTCAGCCGTGCAATTCCGTGTCTGCAAGCGTAGGTTCGCACATCATTAAGGCAGAGCCACCTGCAACGATGATACAGTCAGCACCGCAACCTGCTGGCACCCCTGGAGTAGACAGTACTCCCCGGCCCCCTGCCATGGCTGCTGCAAGTGCTGGCGGGATCCGAGCCCTGACACCGCACATGTTGGCTCCAAGGCTCCCACAGACCTCTCTAGGACAGCCAGGTGTGCACAACATCCAGCTACCCCCAGGTGAGTGAAGTGTGAAGTTATTTATTTAGTGACTCTTGAATGATATACCAATGTTTCCCTTGGTCCTCATGAATATTTACAAAAATAAACACAGGGAAACTTTGGAATGAACGTTTCGTGTGCTGAGAATGAGGAAGTGTAAACTCTTATTTGCTTTGGGAAATGCACAGTATTTATGGTAACTAGGCAACAAGACAGTTATTTAGAAATAACTCTTTCAAGCAACACAATTATATGGTACTATTTTAAAGGTAGTTTTCTATCAGTATAGTACAGAGCACTATTTACAGGGATGCAGGGGTGGGGGTAGCGATCAATAATGTAATAATTTTGGCTAAAATTAATTTGAAAACGTAAAAACTGCAGTTGATAATATAATTAGGCATATGCAGATGTTTTTGGCAGTTTGCTAATCAAAAAAAAAAAAAAAAAAAATATCATTACGAGTTGTTACCTTACGAATTATTATGTGCTTGGCAGGTATTACATTATTGGTTGCTCCTATAACATTGAAATAAACAAAGGATTTACACACACACACGCGCGCGCCTCTGCCTCCTGCTCTGTGGCTGCAGATGATGGTGTTTTACTGATGCATGTAGAAAACTGTGTCTGCAACCCGGCAGAGGGGAGCGACCGAGCCACCCACCTTTCTCCAGGTGAAGCAGGTGTCCACAAGTCACGATTTCACACACAAAGTAGAAGTAAAGTTAAATCTGTGAAACGTGTCTGCTGAAGGTGATGGACGGTCACTGTTCAATGCATTAATCACTTGCTGATATTGAGTCATTTGTGTGTAATTTGCTGGAACGTATTTTCCTGGTTAGTTTTGAATCCACGAGAGCAGTTTATGAAGCATTTAGATATGAAAAAAACATTTGGAGACTTCAGTACCAGAACAACGAGGCTGCACAGTAAATCACCTTAAATCCATACCGTCAAACCGGGAAAATAACAAATACAAAGGCAATAAGTAAACTAATAATTAAATAAAACTGCATGTGTGACTCATTCTTAACATGATAATTATATTGTTCAATTTAGGGCCTGCAATTGGAGACAGTTTTTTTTTTTTTTTTTTGAAGGAAAACAGTTAAGAATGAGCTAGAAAAAGCAAAGGAGAGAAATAAAGAAGAAAGAATGGTAGAGAGACCAGGAGGGTCAGAATTGAAGAAGGCCACCGAGAGAGCAACACATGAAGAAGAATAAATAAAATTTAAACAAGTTAAAATGCCATCAGGTCTGGGGGACTTGGCGGGTTAAGATGGAAGTAGGTTAAGCTGTAAGGGATGAAGAAGAGAAGATTTCAGATTCAGAATGAGGGACAGGAGCAGAGAGCGAGGAGGAGGCAGATGATGGAGAGAATGATGGTGGTGTCAACTGATCCGCCTTTTATCCTAGCTGGACCATATGGTATCTTTTTATTCAAATGCCAGTGCAGTGACATTAGATGTCACACAATAAAATAACATGTTTTCAGTAAATGCCTACTGGTATGTTTATAAGGTTAGATATGCAAAGCTTTCCTTATATTGCAATTTATTTCATTAATAATCATGATCAACAAAATATGATGCAAATATAATAAAGAACCCCTGAGACTGTGCTAGATAACTCTGTCACTCTATATATACTTTTTTTTAAATATATCCGAATACAAAGCTAACATCTGAGCAATGTGTCCTCAGTACTGGAAAGAGCTTAGATTAGCTTCCACAGAAGAATCATTGTTGTCTTCAGCTCTTCTAAAAGAGACGGCTGATGTCACCCCACATGTGTATTATAGTTCTTTTTCTACATTTATTTTGAGTTAACCTTTTTTAAAGTTTAATCCTAAAATGTTGTCTGTTTCCCTTTTTTTTTTACTCTGTTTACATGTTGTGGTTTTTCACACACCACACTGAGGACGTCCAACGCTCAGACCTCATGCCACTCCTCTGCCACCCTTTGTAAGTTTTTCTGGCTCCACCACAGGAGCGGTGACAGTGAAGTTGTTTCTGTTGACTTGCTTCAGGGATGGTGCTCGTGCGCAGCGAGAGCGGACAGCTGCTGATGATTCAACAGCAAGCTCTCGCCCAAATGCAAGCCCAGGCACAGGGAGGCATGGCCCCTCGGACAGCTGCACTTACAAATGTGCCTCCTGGCCAGGTAAGCTGTTCGTGTTTGCCAAGGGAAAGGCTAATATGTGGATTAATTATGTCTGTCTTTCAACCAGTGTTATCAGCCTGCAATTTTGACAAGTATCTGTTGAAAAGCTGGTTATATTTTATAAGCTGCAGGTGGATTTCGAGAAGTATTATGTACTTTTAGTCTTCATTTAGCAGAACTATAAACACAGTTATTTTGTGTTCATCATATACAGTAGATCTATTTCCTGGTGGGGTCAAAGTGAGTGTTTTGCATCATGCTTTGCTGTGTGCTATTTTTCAGGCTCCTGGAAACGCAGTCATCAGCAGGCAAGTGCGTCCCAGCACCATAATCCGACAAGGCTGTCCCCCTGCGACGCCTCTCACTGCAGCCACCACTCTTCACAGACCTGCTGTCTTACAGGTGTGTTGATGTCAGTGTGTTTCTGAGTGTTCGGCATGCTGCCCAGTGCTTTTATTTTGTGTTTAAATGTAGAAATGAGCATGACATTAAACACATGCTGGTCACGAATAAAACCTTTTGAATTTCATTGTGAGCTGACAGTTGAATGCGTTTTCAGGGATCAGTTCTAAAAGTCACTCTTAATTTGACATCTTTATATAGTTATTTAAAAAATAGCAGTGGGAAGATTTCTTAAATTTATTTATTCAAAATATAAAATAAATTCATACTAAAGATGTATTTTGCAGTAGTTATAACAACCGTTATAGCAAGTACTTTTCACTGTTTTTGTTTATTTCTCCCCTTTAAAACTGAAAGTTAGATTTTGTGCTGCTTAGACCTAAATTTGGAGGAAACGTATTCATCCGTCCATCCATCCGTCCGTCCGTTCATTCATTCATTTCCGGTGGGACGGGCCCAGAACGCCTCACCAGGGAGGCGTCCAGGAGGCATCCTGACCAGATGCTCGAGCCACCTCATCTGGCCCCTCTCGATGTGGAGGAGCAGCGACTCTACTCTGAAAGAAAATAAAATAAGATTAAAAATAATATAAAATAGGACCCTATACAAATGTTAACGGTTTTAGTCCTGAGTATTTATCCAACTTGCTTCTAGTTTACGAGCCTCCCAGGTTCCTCAGGCTGTCTGGAAGCTGTTCCACAGAAAAGGACCATAAAAACCAAAAGATGCTTCTTCATAAGTTTTGGTCCCCATTTAGGAATAAATAAGAGACCAACCGGGTGACCTGAGGGCCCCGTGAGGCTCATAAACGAAATGCAAGTTGGATAAATACGCAGAACTAAAACCTTTTAACAGCTTTAATAAGAAATAAGTGTTTTAAAATCTATTCAAAGCCACAGGAAGCCAATGCAGAGATTTTTAGTTTGGTGTAATATGAGCTCTCTTTCTGGTCTTCGTCAGTAGGCGAGCAGCTGAGTCTCACATCGTCTCACATCGTCTCACATCGTCTCACATCGTCTCACAGCGTCTCACATCTTCTCACATCGTCTCACATCGTCTCACATCGTCTCACATCTTTTCATATCGTCTCACATTGTCTCACATCATCTCACATCGTCTCACATCTTTTCATATCGTCTCACATCGTCTCACATCTTTTTATATCGTCTCACATCGTCTCACATCTTTTCATATCGTCTCACATCTTCTCACATCGTCTCACATCGTCTCACATCGTCTCACATCTTTTCACATCGTCTCACATCGTCTCACATCGTCTCACAGCGTCTCACATCGTCTCACATCTTTTCATATTGTCTCACATCGTCTCACATCGTCTCACATCTTTTCATATCGTCTCACATCGTCTCACATCATCTCACAGCGTCTCACATCTTCTCACATCGTCTCACATCATCTCACAGCGTCTCACATCTTCTCACATCGTCTCACATCGTCTCACATCGTCTCACATCTTTTCATATCGTCTCACATCGTCTCACATCGTCTCACATCGTCTCACATCTTTTCACATCGTCTCACATTGTCTCACATCGTCTCACATCGTCTCACATCTTTTCACATCGTCTCACATCGTCTCACATCGTCTCACATCTTCTCACATCATCTCACATCTTTTCACATCGTCTCACATCGTCTCACAGCGTCTCACATCTTCTCACATCGTCTCACATCTTTTCATATCGTCTCATATCGTCTCATATCGTCTCACAGTGTCTCACATCTTCTCACATCATCTCACATCTTTTCACATCGTCTCACATCGTCTCACAGCGTCTCACATCTTCTCACATCGTCTCACATCTTTTCATATCATCTCATATCGTCTCACATCGTCTCACATCGTCTCATATCGTCTCACTTTGTCTCATATCGTCTCATATCGTCTCACATCGTCTCACATCGTCTCATATCGTCTCACTTTGTCTCATATTGTCTCATATCGTCTCACATCGTCTCATATCGTCTCACATCGTTCATCGTCTCACATCTTTTCATATCGTCTCACATCGTCTCACATCTTTTTATATCGTCTCACATCGTCTCATATCGTCTCACTTTGTCTCATATCGTCTCACATCGTCTCACATCGTCCCATATCGTCTCACTTTGTCTCATATCGTCTCACATCGTCTCATATCTTTTCATATCTCTCACATCGTCCATCGTCTCACATCGTCCATCGTCTCATATCTTCTTACAGTAAAATCTACACTCAGTGGTTATTTAAAAACTACAGTGCTAAGGCTGCTGTGTAGTTTTTTAAGCTAGACTGATCATAAATTGTACTCCTTTCTTGGGAAAGCAGTAAAAATCAGAGGTTGTTACTCTTTTATCCAGTTTGGTTCAGACTTTGAGGATTTTTCTTTGTCTTAAATAATTTTTATTTCCAATGCCAAAATAAAAAGACTAGGTTCACTTAAATCAGATGTAAAACTTTTTTCTTTTTTTCCATATGAAATGAATGCAGATTAATGATAATTGAAGTGTAGACATCTTTCCCAATATTTTCAAACCAAAAACCTAAATTCTGGATGAAACTTTATTTGTATTAGAACAAATCTGGACACACTGTCCTCTTACTTAAGAAGACCTGGAAGACTGAAGAAAGTACTTTGATTATCTAAACAAGTTTTGATGTTAACACCTTTCTTTTGTCTTTACAGAGCTCAGCTGGGGTAACAGTACCAGGAATAACCCCGAGGGCTGCCGTGACCACAGTAACCTCAGTAACAGTGAGCAAAGTAAGTTTCTTTACAGTAAGGGTCAGATAAATGGCTGCACTCTGCTGTGTGCTGATACACTGCTGGCTATTACACTGCAATTAAAGAAGGTAACCAGGTTGTGTATAACATAGTTGTTCAATAATGTGATTTAAATTGGTTTTCTCATGTTTTTTAAAATGTTTTTTATTTATTTTTTTTTATAGGAGACGATGGAGAATGTGAAAAAATGTAAGAACTTCTTGTCTACATTAATCAAGTTGGCATCCAGTGGGAAACAGTCCACAGAGACTGCAGCCAGTGTGAGACAACTGGTCAAGGACCTGCTGGTGAGTGCGTCTCACAAACAGGATATCAGCAAAACATGCAATATGTGCTAACGCTGCTGAAAGTTGCCATGACGATATGATCTGCCATAAATAAACTTTGATGTCACTTTGATGTTTTCTCATACCGAACTTCACTCACAAACTCTCATTCTGAACTTTATGGCCTTTGCTATAATACAGTTTTTCTCAAATGCTAAAACACAAAAGCCAATCCCCTAAACCAAATGACCAGTTGTCTAAACACATTTACTAAATCTAGCCATCATTTTCCAATATCACAAACACATTTCTCATGAAGACACAATTCACAAAACACAATCCTCCGTTCGCATAAATCTAAACACATTTTCCTTACTAAAACACAAGTTGCAAAAGAACTCTGCTCATATTCTCAAATGAAAGCTCATAAGATGCAAAATGCTTGCCACAGTCAGCAATATTTGAACACCATGAACACACCTGGCGTCATTCATTACACACAACAACTCAAAATTGAAGACGCCTGTTGGTAATGCTGTGACCACATGTATAAAAGCAAGTTCAGATGCACAGTTTGCTGAAGATCCCAAACAAACAAAATGGATGAAGGCAGAGTCAGGGGAAGAGGAATTCAAGTCAGAGGAGGAAGAAGAGCTGGCCATGGAAGAAGAGGAACAGGCCAACGACGAAGAGGAGTTCAAATCAGAGGAGGAAGAGGAGCAGGCCAACAAGGGAGAGGAGAAGATGCAGGAGGGAGAGGAGGAGGTCTAGGACGGAGAGCAGGACAACCTCGCACCATCATTACGGACGAGATGCGAGCAACAGTCATTGACCATGTCATTGTCCATGGCATGACAATGGCTGCAGCAGGGCTAAGAGTCCGTCCAAACCTGAGTAGGTTCACTGTGGCCAGCATTATCAGGGCTTGTCCACCGGCATGCTGTCCTTGGGTCTTACAACACCCAACGTCTCCTGAACTTTCTAGAGGAGCTAAGAGACATCCTCCTGCTCTGCCAACACCATCCTGGGCCCGCACATCACATTTATGTGATCATTTGGGACAATGTCAATAAAAAAACTTCACACCCTGATCATGTTTTCAAGAGTACTGTTGTGTGCAATAGATTCTGCATTGAGTCGTGTTACAGTAGTGTACATGCAGTATTTTCTGTAGATTTATACTCTTCATATGAAACTCTCAAATCTAAATGCCTAATCTTCTGCAGAGATCTAAGAAGATCTGTTACTGCAAAGTTTCTAAAAATATGCATTGGCAGTTATGAAACAAAGACCCGTCTCACAAATTGAGCTTTGTGTTTTCAACTGTTTTGCTGTAGTGTGTAATGATGTGGATAGTGTTTACATGTTTGAAAGCTTCGAGTTGCTCTTTTGGTGTGGAAGTTTGAGCTTTGAAGTTCGAAGGTGTGGTTGTGTTTATGTAGCTTTAGAAAAGGGTGTTGTATTTAGGCATTGGGGAACATGGAGGAAACATTTGTGAAATGTGCTTTAGCATTTGAGAAAAACTGTAATAGTAACGTGTTTTAGCTGATGCTAGATTTTTAGTAAAAATAGTCAGCAAACACCGTTGTGGACAAAGCTTCTCGCTGAGTATGAATTGACAAGACCAAAGCAAACAGTTTTTAAACCGTTCTTGTTTTTCTTGGAGTATGTGACAAGCTTTACTGTGTTCTGTCTCCTCTGAAAGAATGGCGGCTTTTATTTTGCCATGACGATGATCCACATTCATTTAAGTGTAGCAGAAAGCCTGAACACATTGAGTTATTCAGCTTCATAATAGCATAAAGAACATCCCTGGGAGGCTGAACATAACAAGCCAGCGACTCCAACAAGAAGTTAGTGGCAAGCAAATTCACCAAGCTCCCGATCTCATCCCACATCATTGAATTCTTCATCCTCTGTGTCGTTTCTGAACAACTTTGCTAACTGCTTATCAATTACTTTTTTTAGCTGCAGTTACTACCTGTATTTTGTAAGCTGCAGAATAGGATTTTCTTCTTTGGGGGCATTTTTGGGTTCAGTCTTTCTCAGTTGTCTTTAAGTTGATGTTTTAGTTCATTTTTAAGTGTAACAGGAGCAGCAAATACTGTAGTTATCACAAGCATAGAGCGCCCTCTCGCGGCTGTACATGGTAATGTTTTCTCCTTGGTTCATGTCAGTAATTAACATAAAAAAAACATATAAAAAAAAAAAAATATATATATATACATATATACATATATATATGTATATATATATATATATATGTCGCACCAGCAGTACCAGCTATTTATGGTGAAGAGTGAAAAAATACGGGCTGGAAAATCTTGCCAGAAAACCAGAGTAGCCTCAATCAAGCTCACTCCATGTGTTTAAGGCTCAGCTGGAGGCTGTCCTGAAGAAGATCCGTGGAAAATTAATAGTAATCATGTTTTGCAAAACTATTAATATATAATTCTGTCTTGTATTAAAAAACAAACAGGTGCCAGGGTACAGAAAAAAATATAACAAATGAGACTATGTTATGGTTATGAACAGATATATACAGATAAATTATGGTTATAAAAAGGTAAGAACATGTATATGCAGATAAATGTTGCAGTTCTTATTTACAGTAAGTTTTTAAGCTTCACTGCAGCTGAAGGGGGAGGAGTTATAAAGTCTGGTAGCCTCATGTAGGTAAAGACCTCCTGTGGAGCTCCTCTGTGGTCTCAGTCGACGGCTGAAAGAGCTCTGACAGGACGTCAGTGTGGCATGCAGGGGCTGAGAGACGTTGTCCCCGATACTGAGGAGCTTCCTCAGCATCCTCCTCTCGAAAACCTCCGTCACAGACTCTAGTTTAACTCCTAGGACAGATCCAGCTCTCCTGACTAGCTTGTTGAGTCTGTTAGTGTCGGCTGTCTTCAGCCTGCTGCCCCTGCACACTACAGCGTAGACGATGACGCTGGTTACCACTGAGTGAAAAAACATCTGCCGCAGGGTCCTGCAGACGTTGAAAGATCTGAGCCTCCTGAGGAAGGACAAGCGAATCTGACCCTTCTTGTAGATGGCATCAGTGTTTATGGTCCAGTCATGGTCCAGTCACCACACCCCTGTACTCCTCCTCCTGGTCCCTGCTGATACAGCCCACGATGGCAGAGTCATCCAAGAACTTCTGCAGGTGGCAGGACTGTGAACAGAACCTGAAGTCTGAGGTGTAAAGGGTAACCAGGAATGGGGACAGGACCGTCCCCTGTGGCACCCCTATGTTGCTCATAATGGTGTCTGATGTGATATTAGCTTCCTGTTGAGCAGGGCAGGTCCCTGTAAAGTCTGTACTGCTTCCTGTGACCACCGTTGGACAGTTCTGGTGATCACAGGTAGCTGCTGGACCTCAGGAACGTAGCATGGCTTTAAGTGGACCAGATTGTGATCTGATCTGCTGAGAGCAGGGAAAGCTGTGTAGCTGTATGCCCACATCAGTAACTGTGGACCAGCGTCTAACGTCATCAGTCCAGATGCCAATGCTGCTGTGCATGTCGGCAGATACGAGGTAATGAGGACTCGCAGTTATGGTGGTGCTGTAAAATGATGCAACACACACGTCTGCTAGATTCATCTAAAGCTCCTTGTGGTCATCCTGTAGGTGGCAGCAGAGATTAAACATGTGCCCCCCTAGTGGTTGGAGCAAGTATTCAGCTACCTGTGTTTGTAGTGTCTCATTGCTTCTAAACGTTCCAAATAGCTGACATGCTGTTCTGTTTAGCCATGAGTTATAATATATGGCTGATATCACGCTGAAAGTAAATTTTCAATATATTGTGCAGCCCTAAACAGGTGACACGCTGTTTGTGACACGATAGTAGCAGAAAAACTTTTCTGAAACATGAACAAATGTTCAGCCAATAGAACATCTGTTAACCCACCCCTGATAAAAGTGACAGCTATTACTCCTGCTTCTTCATGGGTTTTATTAGGAGGGCAAACTGGAAGCTGAAGAATTCACCAGCAGATTGTACAAAGAGCTCAACTCCTCACCCCAACCTTACCTTGTGCCTTTCCTGGAGGTAAGAAAGCGAGTATTCTTTTGTGGTTTTTTTTATCTTTTCACCTTTAAAATATTCTTATTTTGCATGCCCAGGGTGTTAACTCTACGGTTACTTGTGTGTTGTTGGTCTGCCTGTGTGAATTTTCCAGAGAAGCCTCCCAGCCTTGAGGCAACTCACCCCAGACTCAACAGCTTTCATCCAGCAGAGTCAGCTTCCCCAGCCAGCCTCAGGTCCGGTCTCCTCCAACTCATCCACTTCCCCCACGGTGGTTCTGAGTAGCCCAGCCCCTCGCCTCACTGCTCCTGTCTGTAGGCCTCAGCTCCTGCCAGCTGTTAACAAACCAGGACAGACCACCTCAATGGTAACAGATACTCAGATACCTGCTATTACATATGTAAATTCTGAGTTGAATTTACAGCTGTGTCCAGTTATTTGTCAGTTACTTTTGTTTTGTTGAACTTATTTTAGAAATAAATGCTTTGATGTGCTATGATGGCTTTCCTTTTCGGTTCTCCACTCTCAGCAGCCAAGAACAATTTTGAGACCTCAGGTACCCTTACCAACAGCCCCCATGATGACTCCAAGGAATCAGGGCCCTGGTCGCATCATGTTGGGGCCTCAACAGGTCCAACTTAAAGAGCTGCAGCCAGGTGAGATGTCAGTCATAGAACACCTCTGTCTGTGCGTGTTTGTAATTGCTCCTGTCATTTTTCATCTGTCTCTTTTTTTCCTGTCTGCAGTTCCACTGAGGCCAGAGGTGCCAGCTGTTTCTAACCAAGGCTCTGCTGTGACTTTGACTCTGGCTCAAAGAAACAAGCTGAAAGAGGCGGGTGGCACTTTCAAGTAGGCTTTCTAATCAGTCTCTGTTTTTTGATGCTACACATCATTAACATTTTAGTATAAGTGTACTTGGTGTTGGAACATAAACTAACCTTGTTAAAGGGCAAAAAATGACATAAATGTAAATGTTGCTTTACTATGTGCACAATTATTAGGCATGTTGCATCACTGAGGATTAGATTTCTTATTTAACAACAACGGTGCTTTGGTTGATCCAGGATGTTTAGAAACTTAAAATCTGAATATTTAAAGAAGTGAAAGGAAGGATTTGGCTTTTGCACAAAAATTTGTGTGTGTGCACAAATATCAAGGAACTCAAAGAAAAACAAAGAACTTCCCATCTTACTTTTTAATTTTTATCTGTTAATGCAAGAATAATAAACAACCCAAACTTTACAAACATCTTTTAAATAAAAAAAAAATCCTCATTGACCAATGTAGATCCTTCTTTTCAAAACACTCAGAAGTCTCCATCCATGGAGTCTGACAGTGTCTGGGTTTCTTGATCGTCATCAGGGTTTAGGCCAGGTGAGGAAGGAGGCCATCTCATTGTTCTTTCATCTTTAAGGCCTTTACTTGCTGGCCACGTAGCAGAGTACTTCCATGCATGAGATGGTCATTGTCATGCATAACAGTCATGGTCTTTTTGAGAGATGCAGACTTTTTCCTGTACTTCTGTTTGAAGACAGTTTCTTCTACAAACTGACAACAGCTTTGGGAGTTTAGTGTGAGTCCATCTTCCACCTGAAAAGGTCCAACAAGCTCATCTTTAATAATATCAGCCCATACCACTACCCACCTCCATCTTGCTGGTGTCTGAGTTGGAGTGGAGCTCTATTCCCATTACTGATCCAGCCGTGGGCCCATCTCATCGGTCCCTAAAACCTTTGTAAAATCTATCTTCGGATAGTTCTTGGCCCAGTCTTGACGTTTCAAATGTGTCTAGTTCAGTGGTGGTCGGGTTCCTGCTTTTCTTACCTTAGATATGTCTCTGAGCACTGAACACCTTGTACTTAGTGATATTCCAGGCAGGTTACCATTCTGAAATAGGACAGCATTGGAGGATAATTGGCTTCCTAGTAGCTTCACATTTGATTCTTCTCAAATCTTAGCAGCTGATTTGCATCTTTTTCTCTCAGCATTGTCCTTGTGACCCTTTTGGGGGTTTGCAACAAAACATTTGATGGTTCTGTGGTGATGTTCTAATAGATAGGTAGTTTCAAGAGTGCTGCTTCCCTCTGAAAGATTTTTTCTACAATGTTTTACTTAATTCTCTTTTGTCACCCATTTTGCCTGGAAAAAAAGCTGCCTAATTATTTTGCACACCTGATATAGGGTGTTGGTCTCCTACAGCCACGCTCTCCCTCAATGCGCAGATGCACATCACCTTGTATGCTGAAATCCAGCAGGCAGTCAAGTTTATACAGCTTGCAGTTGGAAAATCTGCATTGAAATAATAATATGGTCCATTTACTTACTTGCGTAATAATGCACACAGTGTACATAAATTCTTCAGCTTGATGATTATTAATGAAAACATAAATCCAGGTTTCAGTACTGCATTCCACATTAAAACACTGTGAAGGAAGTCTTTCTCCTCACTGCATCTGTTAACAGAGATGATGATGACATCAACGATGTGGCCTCCATGGCTGGAGTGAATCTGACGGAGGAGAGTGCTAACATCCTGGCTACTAATTCTGGACTAGTTGGCGCAGTGACACATTCCTGTAAGGATGAGGCTTTTCTCTCCTGCGCCATGCTGCAGAGGAGAATGTTGGAGATAGGTGAGGCATTGATGGCATGACTGACTAAACGTTGTCAACCATAGATCAGTCTCTCATCATGCTGAACTGTTGCTGTGTCTCTGCTCCAGGTAAGAGGTATGGTGTAACTGACCTGGGTGCAGAGGTGGTGAACTACGTCTCCCATGCTACTCAACAGCGACTTCAGAACCTGCTTGAAAAAGTCTCCCAAGTAGCCCAACAGAGAAACATCCATTTTAAGGTTTGTTAACAGATAGAAAAGCCTTTGTTTCCTGCAGATGAAGATGAGATTAAGCGTTAACTAGATGTTTCCAGACTAATAATAATACATTTCCCTGCAGGGCTCGGTTACTGAATCAGAACATAATAAATAATCTGTGCTGTGCTTTTTGGGATAACATTCTTACTGCACCATCTGTTAGCAGGAGGATGAGAACTATGAGCAGAGCAGCGATGTTCGTACTCAGCTGAAGTTCTTTGAGCAGCTGGACCAGTTGGAGAAACAGCGAAAGGAGGAGCAGGAGAGAGAGATCCTGCTAAAGGCAGCTAAGGTACATCCTCCCCGACAGACGTCAAATGATTTGGATGATTGCTCCTGAGTAGTTTATGTTATTATCAGGGCTGTCAAAGGATTCAAATTTTTAATCAGATTAATCACAGCTCACAAATGAATTAATCATGATTAGTCATGATTAATCACCATTCACTATGCCTGAAATGTGCCTGGTTTTACTGTATTGTATCAATAGAAAGAGCAAGCAAATGCTTACTTGAGTCTTTGCTTTTTTACATTAGAAATCATTTTAGTTGTAATAATCAGTTCAATATTACATAAAATCAAGAAAATACATCTTATTTGTTCCAACCTTTTCCTGGTGCCCCCCCCCCCCCCATCTAAACTTTTCTAGACCCACCCCTGCATAGCTGAAGTATAAATCCTTTCTGCCACTTGTCAACTACTTTGTTAGTGAAGTCCTGCTCTGATTTGTATTTTAGAGCCTGTTTATAATTTTTCTGCTCAGCAACAAAGATTTAAAGAAGACGTCTCCTTGCTTCCTTTGCTGTTTAAATCTCACTAGATATCTGAACATAGATGTGTGCATGGCTGTCTGATGACTAGCAGATTTACAGCTGTTTCACCAGCAAACACCGTTAATACTGAAAAGTTATTTGAAATAAAGGCAAACAATATCCAGTTGAATCAGGCTGCTGTTATCAACATGATTCATTCTTCAGCTTCCTGTGATAGTGACATGGGTCTGATTGACATGAGACTGATAAATTTAGCTTACTTTAGCTAGAGCGTCCAAAAGCAATACTAACAAACGCAACAAGAGAGAAAAGCCGATCAGCTGATCACCGACAGCTGTCATGATTCACGAGAGGAGAGGAAGGGGGAGAGGAGGAAGCTGTGCTGGACAAACAGAGACGACCAGAGCAGTGATGTTTCTGCAAAACTACGTGTGAAGTTTTTTTTTAATGTGAAAAAAGTGCAGGTGTTGAACCCTCTCACCAGGTAAAGAGTGGGTATTGAAACATCCTCATCCCCCAGGGTGTGACGCCCTCAAGTCCATCCATAGAGCCAACCATGTGGGCTCAGTATTAAGTCATAAAGGTTTTGCAGTTTTAAATGAATATTTGCACATAATTTCAGAGTTTGCATCTGCTCTCTGATTAGATAGTTTGATTTGTCGCCATCCAATCAGATAAACGTGTAAAGATATGGACAAAATTCGCAACCGCAACTTAATACTGAGCCCATACAAGCAGCTTGTTCCATGTTGCCTCTAGACTCCTCCATGTCTCATCGTCATTAATGACGGATGCTGCGCATGCGTTAAAAATTTTAGCGTATTTAATAACATCAGTTAGTTACAGCCGTTAACATGTTTGAAATAAAGGAAACTTGATAAACGATGGCCTGAGAAATTGAAAAAACAGATGTTTTAGTCTTTAAATCACAAACTTTGTCTTCATCATGTTTTTATCTTTTTTCTTATCTTTTGGTTCTGTTCTTTCATCTGTTAATTTTGTGTTTAGAGGTTCTTGTGTTTTGGCATCTTAGAGCTTTTCAGAACTCGTTTACTTACTCTTCTGTACAGTTTGATAAAAGGTCGCCAGTGATTGATTTTCACTCAGCAGGTATCCTGATAGATGTGTGATTCATCAAATGGCATTCTGGATTTATTATAACTCCAAACTTTGTGACATTAAGCAAGAAGTGACTCACAGATTTCGGTAGTCTGAACATAAAGAAATGAATGAATCAATGTTCTTTAATAATCCTGCTGCTAAAATAAGAAGTTTGTGTAAAAACGGCTTCTGACTTTTAACAGGCCCATTCTGCACACCTAAATTAATGGTGAATTACACTTAAGTCTTGCAGAGCAATTAATATTGGCTTCATTTTGTTTGTTGTTTTAGTCTCGAGCTCGGCAAGAGGATCCAGAGCAGTTGCGTCTGAAGCAGAAGGCCAAAGAGGTATGAGAAGGGATGGAGGACCGTCTGCCAGCCTCCATTTCTGCACATGTACTCAGTATAACGGATTTCTATATTATTTTGTGTGCTGCCCAGATGCAACAGCAGGAGTTGGCTCAAATGAGACAACGGGAGGCCAACCTGACTGCTCTGGCAGCCATCGGCCCCAGGAAGAAGAGGAGGAATGTGGACTCGCTATCGTCTTCTGCTTCAGCTGAGGTAACATTGCACAGTGGCCAAAACCTTTTTGTTTTCAGGCCATTTGTCTGTCTTGTTAAATTTGGATAAGATGTTTCAGGAACACTCTGACAGACTTTTTTCTTAACTTTCTGTAAAATAAACTCTTCGGTCGTTATTCGGGAAAAAAATTTGGAAGATTTTTGATTATTTATATGATGATATTTATGTCATAGTTCTCACTGCATACATAGATGAGTCTGGACGGAGGTCTGCCTGCTCTACACATCAGATAGCAACAGATAGTGATTCTTGATCATGTTGTAATGTTGTAATTATTTGGGTAGGCAGGGCAGTGAGCAGCACTCAGGGATCCAGGAAAACTCAGTTGAGTCCTAATAACTTGTTTCCATGGTCACAGCCGTGTGTTTAGCATTTATTGAGTTTATCTTTTTTTTGCACGTCTGTGTTTTTCTGAGTGTGCTTTTCCTCCTCCATACTCAAAATCATCAGAAGAACATCATGGTCAAAGCACAATGAAGGCACAGAAAGAGCAGGTCTTCACCTGACTGGCTCTGCCCCAGAGATTCGTCTAGGCTGGTGTGTGTGTGTGTGTGTGTGTGTGTGGGCCCTTCGATCAGAAATGAATCAGAGAACTGAGCATTTTCAGTTACCTCATGTTGAAATACCACTGACTGCAGTAATGAGATCAGGTTAGAAACATTATTTTTTTGCCATAAACAGTTATTGGTTATGAAGAATTGGCTGATATTAACACTCAGCCCCTCTCCTTGGTGATTTCATCTGCTACACATTGTAGATTTGGTCACAGGCTGTCACTCACAGCCACTATGTTCTGACGGAAACCTGCCATCCATCATCTGTGCGCCTCTGAGAAAGTAACAGCCTGTCATTAGGTCAGGCTGTACCCATGGTAACTGTCAGCTGACTCTTATAAAGACTTGTCTAATATGATTACAAATTCATCTTAGACTTTCATGCTTTTCCTTCATCCTGTAGAAAACATTTTGAGCTATTTTGGCTCAGAAACAGTTCAATAACAAACGTTATTGTTTTAGGGGTATGGAAAGTGATCAGATCTTAGATGCGTAGAGTTGTAGACATAAAAGATTTTACATCAGTTTGCAAATGTCAAAAAAGGATTTGTTTTTGTTTATTTTTAAGGAACTAAGAGAACCAGAAGTGAAGCACCTGGACAGTGGATCTGCATAAAAAGCTAGCATGTGGAAGCACTTTGGCTTGTTACCAACCAGTCAAAGCTTCAGCCACATCCAGAAAAGCCAAAGCAAATGCAAACTGACATTTCATTGCCAATGATAGACCATTGGTGTCTATACTCTGTCTGAAAAGTAGGGTTTTTGTACTGTGTTAGATACAACATTCCATCTCAAAATGATGTGATTGTTTAAGAAAGCAGGCAGGATGACTGTAACACGTGATCTACACCACGTTCCCGCAGAATTTTAATTTAGAATTTAATTTTAGTTTAATTGAGCGCTTTATCCCAGATGATTGGCAGATTACCTCTAATATGCTCCAAACAAGAGCAGTGAGTAAATAGTTACAGTCAATGCTCATAACAAGAGGATGCTGGTTTGACTCCACCACTAAAATTTACTACTTAGGGCTTTTATATGTTGCTACCTCCATTTATGGTGATGCATTTCTTCATGTAGGCTGAGCGACCTGCAGTCTTTTAATTAGCTCTCTTGTCTGCACATGTTGTACTTTGGGTGTAATGCTGAAAAGAAATGCAAACATGTGGATTCCCACCTAAGGGACACCATCTGGTCTTCTCAGTGCAGCAACTCCGCTGCATCATGCTGCTCAGTGGGATTCATTTACTAATGAAAGTATAAGACCTACATGGTTACAGGAGCCTACTCATGTCTCTCTTGTTACAACTGACATGCTGCTGTCCCTGCCATCATACTCATCCTATCTTTCTCTTTCTTCTCATCACTGTTTCCCATCTGACAGGGATCAGGAACGGGTTCCTCGCTGGCTGGTGGGCCCGGTTCATCCGGGTCCAGACCCACGAGGCAGCGCATCACACGCGTCAATCTCAGGGACCTGCTCTTCAGTTTGGAGAATGAGAGATTTACCAGTCACTCCCATTTCCTCTACAAGGGCTTTCTCAAATAGGCTTGATGTCAGAACGGGGTGGAGTAGAAGGGGAAAAGAGGGGGGGTGGGGGGCTCAGCAAAGTGTGTGGAGAGACCAAACGCTCCCACCTCAAAGAGCATAGGAGACTCCTAAAGATGAAGATGAGACGATTGATTTGGTACATTTAAATGTTTTTCAGATAAACCTGAAATCTAATCGTAGCCATACTGGAAGGCCTCTCTACCTCCCTCCTCGAGTTAATGTTTCCTTTCAGAGCAGTTTTTGATGCCCTTTATTGACCCGTATGACTTCATTTTTTAAGATGGTGCAAAAATAGATCATTTTTTAGGACGATTTTTATGTGTGTGTGTGTGTGTGTTGGACAACTGTGCACTGTATAGTTTACAGTTTATTTTTGGAATATTTTATGCACAATATGCTTAAAAGCAATGAAAATTTGTTTTATTAGAGCACCAACAAATTATTTTGGAAGAAAAAACAGATTTCATTCTGTTTTTAGTCGGCAGAATTACTTTGAACCGTGTGACCTACTGAGTTGCCTTCCTACCTGAATAAGCCATACAGCCCAGCCTGCTGTAGACCAGAAAGCGGTAGCTCTCTCTCTGTCATCGCCATTACTTGATTTTTCTTTTCCCACCGTATTTATTTACTAAATTCAACCTTAAATTAATGTTTAGTTATTTATTTAATAACGTGACACCTCAGTTATTTCACATTACTTAACTTTGAGATGAAGTGTGCATTTACCAGCTGTTTGAAAAGAGTTTTAATATTCAGAGCATTTAGACAGTTTTTTGTTTATCTGTTAATTTTTTTTCTTTTAAATTGATTTCGCATTTACCCAAACAGGTTTTTGAAGGCTTCCAACCTGTGTTGCTGTACCAAACATACGTCTACATTAAAACTCTATTTTTGTAGCTTCCCAATACACATTTTTACTCTTCTAATGGTGACTGACAACAATCATTTATTTACCTGCTTTTTCTGTAGTGTGCTACTGGACAGCCCTTTAGGTTTGTAGTGTGTCTGGCATAAGAAACTGGAGTTTCTTCCTGTATATTTGTAAATGTTTCACCTGAAGTTTTACATAGTTTTTGTATAGAACTGAGATTTTACGCATACTGCATTAAGGACATGACATTTTCTCTACTGAAAAGTTTGAATAAATAATGATTTTCCAGTAACTGTTTGGGTGTTTTAAGTGTTTTGCATTCACTAGGGGGCAGCATTGCATTATTAAAGCATCTGGATGTGTGGTGTATGTGAGCTTTGTACATTAATTGGCTAAATTTCTACAACTCTACCTGTTCACAGATAATTTGACTTAATCCTCCAACATCTGTAAAGCTGTATGTTGCACACACTGCATATCCCCAGGGTCCATGCATTTATGTATATGTCCCACAACTCCACAGAGAATATCCCATCTCTCAAACTGAAATGAAATCACGCACACGGTCTGCCACCAGACTGTCTGCCTCTTTGTTGGGCTGTCTTGTTTAAGTCTGTCCCCATTATCGGCCCAAGCGCAGTGCTCTGGCAGCAGCTGTCATCAGCTGCTAACATTCACCATAAACCATGGGCTGGAAATGATTCGGCTGCTCTGGCACTGGGAAAGTGGCCTGATGCTGCAGTGATTGGAGGCAGCTTTTGTATCTGCGCCGACCAAAGAGGGACAATATTTGCAGCTGTCAGTGGAAAGTGGCCACAATATTATTTTCATTAATGAAAATATATCTAGGAGCCACTAGGTGGCAGTATCTAATTTACCCAGCTTCATCTTCATCCTCATGTTAGACTTAACACCCTGATTCCATTTGTTTGAGTGTTGCATGATGTTTTCCTCTGAACAGATTCTCTCCCATTTCATATCACAAAATAGTTGAAGCTGTTTTTATTGAAAACATTATGAAAGCGTAGTGTTGCTGTGAGAAAAGAACTGGGGAAAAAAGACTTTTAAGTCATGAGAACATCCTCAGCATGGCCCGACAGTCTCTCACGGCATCTGTCTGATGCCAGCAGTGATTCAGGTAAGGCCTCGCCCCTTGTGTCTCAGCCCAATCTAATATTTTTCCTGGTAATCCTCCTTCCACTCTTCAGCCCTGCTGCTCTTTCTGAGTTAAGTCCACATAAGCTCCCACTTGAGTGCCAGAGGCAGAGCAACAACAGGGATGGTGCGGTTGCCTAGCGACGCCTCAGTCACTACACCTGAGGGCGTTGGGTAAACACCCTGAGCCTGCCACAGGGAAGAGCAGAGAAGTGACATCACTGTTTCCTTCCATGACATCCATTAAAGGAGTCTGTTATTCATTTCTAACTTTCAGTGCCGTTGCTTCTGCTTCCACCTGAGGGTGGTAACGTATGATGAATCCCAAGCAAGTTGAAACATTCGTATTTGAGTGTGCAGATTGGCTCATCCCTGCGAATGTTGGAGAGTTCATCTCAGATTCCAAGATGGGATTTGACTTATCTGATAGTTCTTCTCAGCAGGGTGCTCCTCTTGCTCTTGTAAATGTCTGTTGAAAAAAAAAAAGGCTTGTTCATGGATGCAGAGGGGGGCTGAGTTTTAAAATGGTTCGGGGCTGATTAAGGTAAGAGCCCTACAGCTTTATAAATTATCGCACTGACATATTTTTTTTACTTTGTAACCCAGAGAATTAAAAATTCCATTTGCAACCTCGCTTGTCACGCTGTGAGACAAATGCAACAGTTAAGTCAGTAAATCAATTTCATCCTTTTCAGCACTTCCTTGAATGATGTTGTTTAAGCTCTGAGTTTATGAATAAAATTCTCCTTGAAGCGACATGAGAACATGATGGGATTGAACTGATGTTGATTCAGTCCCTGCTCTTCATCTTCCATCCAAGATGCACAAACCCAGTAGCCCTTTTCATATGCTTAAATGAGAGAAGGATTTTTAACTACACAAAAAAATCCAACCCTAGTTTAACATGCAGTACCAGTTCATTAGTTCACGTTTCCACACACCACTTCCTGTTTGTCTCTGACCTTTTTCCTGCCTGGGTTAATGCTGACTTTAGGACTCTTTTGTTACAGGGCTGACCGGGGCAGACTGCTTTGGCCCAGAGATACTATAATAAGGCCAGTGTTTATGACCGCTGCTGAAATGGGTTCGTGAGTGCGGCTGAACCTGTGAGGTATTGACGCTGGGGTTAATAGCCTGTTGGCCTCCTTAATGGAGCTGAATCAGGCCAAGCAGCAGGCAGTGTCAGCCCACAGGAGGAGATCATCTTCGCTTATAAAGTCATCTCCTAAATGAAGACAGGTAGCAAAATATTTGGTTTTGCACAGCCGACTTCGCTGCTTGCACTCTGATTAGGCAAATTGCAGTCTTCAGGATAACTGTTGAATAAATGCTATATTCTCAGTCTTTCTGTGGGAAATACATAAACAAGCAACTTTTTGTGCTTTTTTGAGGCAAAAACCAAACATGAAATGTGTCCTGACTGGAATAATCATCACAAAATAACCTTTTTCAAACTTACTTCTTTATTAAAAGACAACTAAGATCCCTTTTGACCTTTAACTGACCAAAACAGACACCTTTCCTTTCATTAGATACTGCGAGCCTGACAGCTACAATCCATTTCTTTGAAGCTGCAACTGCAGCCTCCAAAATGCTTTTCAAAGAGGTGTTTTGTTCTCCCTGATAGTAAATGATTTGTTTGAGAAGTATGTCTGCTGTGGAGTGTGATGAAGCTTTAGACTTATCCCCTTAGTGCTGCTTGATGAAAGTAACTTTTTGGTCAAATCTCGACTTTTTAACGTTTTAGTCTTGTTTAGTGCTGTGTGTTTCAGGAAGCTGTGGCTTGGTTACATATCTGCACTCCTATGTTACCTGGTAAGTTGCAGTTACTAAGAAATATGGTGGCACTTTGGGTTGATGGGTTCATCATTTTCATTTCAGTGTTTTCAGATTAACACTTTTTTATCCTCAAGGGACAATTCAGTTTGCAGACATGAGTCGCAGCAAAGGACAGGACATAATCCACCCATTCCACATTACACAAAGGTCAGTCAGTATTCAGGATAGAACATCAGCAGCTGAAGATCCAGCCATGAAGTGCAGCAGTTTCACCATCAGTTACAAAGTGCAACACTAGAAATAAATAGATAAAAGTAGATTAAAAACCTAAAAGCAACCAACACCTCACACTAAGCACTCTCTCTAGCATTTAAAAGCCTGATGGTGATTGGCATATCTACCAGGGCTGGGCGGATCGATCCAAATGTCGATATCATCGATACCAAGGCGAGTATCGGTATTGATCAACACCAGCGTGATCAATATTTCTCTTACAGAGTGCTTTGAGGGCAAAAAGCCAAAGATTGTGAAATAGTAGGTTTTGCTGTTTGTTTAGCTAATTTCTACTCTTGACTTTATTTTCCCCAAACATTTGTGTGATAAAAATTAATAACAGTTATTTTATTATTTTGTTACATTGTTCATGTTTTTTTAATGTTTATAAAAAAAATTATTTTCAGTTTGATAATAAAAAGTTTTATTTGACAATAATCTTTATACTGTGTTTGATTACAATAATAATCATCAATATTTAAAGGCAAAATAATTAAATGAGTGTAAAATTTACTTGGTATTGGTGATACCAAAATCTGCAGTATCACCAGTATCATCTGTTTGTTTTCCTGCTGGGAGTGAGATAGCGCCTCCCAGAGGCCATCAAGACACGCTTCTCTGATCTGAGTAGCTAATGATCTTTGCTTACCGGAGCATCTGCCTGCTCCACACAGAGCTGTTTTTACCCTTCACTGACAACCCATAAAACCAACAGAAAAAAGTTAAGACTCAATAAAAGAACAATAAAATAGATCAACCAGGTTTAGATACATTAAAAGAATTCCGTTTCCGCAGCAGGTAGATCTGCATTAGCCTCAGTGTTTTTATAAAATTTGAGAGTGGAATCCAATATTATCTTAGGGTGTCCATAATGTTGACCTTCTCTCCGTTGATACAGACATCATGCTGTAAAAGTTTTTTTTCCCTGGAGTCAATTATTATTTCTTTAGTTTCTACACCACGTAACAAAGTCAGACAGAGCTCTGCCATGCCCTGATACGCTTTGATTTATTTAGCAATTTATGAAGTGTTTTAATTGCTAATTTGCACCTTTTATTGGAAGTGTTACCGTTTTAGGTAGGGTTGGGGTGTATCTACGTCTGTGTGTGTTGACTTTCTAATATTTATGTAAAACTTCACATAAGGTGTTAATAGCTTTACATATCCTCCCTCATTTCACAAAAGCATTACACCTTAAGCTTACTAAATATAATTGTTCTGCAGCAGGAGAATCTGGGTTAAATTAATATTATGATAATATTAATTATATGCATACCACTGCAAAACTCCCGACAGGTAAAGTTTAATCATGTTACAGTGCAGTGTTCCTCTACAGAAAACCAAAATCACAATATGTACATCAATGCTACTTTACCACCTTCTTGAATATTCTTGCCAACCAGAACCAGAACCACTCTTCTTCCAGCAGCAGTGGGCCCTGCAGAAGGAAGGGCTCAAAGAATACAACAAAGAATCTGATATGTTCACCTGGTCTCCACCTCCACAGATACCATCTGATGGCATAAAACCACACACAGAGAATCCTGTAAGAAAACAGACATAAACTGGGACAAATAGTTTCCTTCCACTTGTTGGAATGTTAGATCATCAGCGCAAATAAATTCTGTTACACATGTAATGTGAATTATTTAATTGCACTAATGAAGATAATATGTCTAGTATTCATGGTAAGTACCGGTCTTCTTCGTGTGATGATGGCAGAGGGAACTGGTGGGACAGATGGGAATGAAGACTTGATTGTACCCTGAAGGCCACCAGAGATTCACTTGGCAGCAAAGGAATCATCTCCTACCATTTAGAAATGTAGCTGGAGTCCTGGGGAGGCACTTAACCTGTGGCTGAAGTGACAAATTGCATCCAGTTGATCAGAGCAGCTGCTCTGCTTGAGGATGCAGCTTAGATTTCCGACTCACATGGAGCAGTTGGCCTCTGCAGAGCAGCCCAGAGTCAGCAGCAACATGAGTCCTGAGTACTGCCAGCAATTTATACAAAGGCTATCCCATCATGCATTATTCATGGTGATTAAATTTTAGGTGATTCTGAAAAGGACAAGTATATTTGGTTAATTATTAAAAAAATTCTTAAAAAGAAGAAGAAGGAAAAAAAATTGGATTCAGAATCTGAACAGTAACCATGCTAGGTGGCATGTTCAGTTCAGCATCATATATTTTTTAGTACTGCAGACCTCCAAAAGGCTTGTTGTAAATCTAATCTAATAAATGTCAATTTAATGACATAATAATACTGTTTTTATAAAAAAAAAAGAAAAAAGTAAAATTACTTATTCACAACATAATACATGTTGGGGGGGGCTGGGGGATTTTATGTTTGTTTAAAAAATTAATGAACTAAAAATGTGCTAAAAACATATAAACTAAAAACATTACTAAGTAATGGACTGCAGCGTTTCTGCAGCATCAAATTTTACTAGCCTTGTGGGTCCTTAGGAGACAGAAAAAAGTCCTGTCCCAAAAACAACAATAAAATTACAGATTAGATCTTTGGTACATTTAAGACTGATGTAAAAAAAAGTCCCCACTCATGTATTATAGGAAAATTACTTTTATGTTTATATTTCCCATAAAAACATTAACATCATGTAATCTGCTGGAAGAGGCTCCAGCTCCTCTTCTACCTGAGCTGGAAAGAGCGGTATAGAATGTGAATGAATGAAATCAAATTGGCATTTAATAGGTCAAAATAATTTGAATAATTACATATTGACGAGAACTGAAGCTGACCAAAGTATGTGAGCAAAGATGTGGGATCAAAAATCTCTAATGCTTTGTACAGCATTTTTTTTTGGGAGAAGACTTTTTTGTCCTCTAAAGAACTGAAAGGGAGTAAATTCGTCCTCAGGGTTCTGTTGACTTTTAAATAAAACAGACATTGAAAAAACAAAGTTCTTTTTTAAAAACATTTTCTAAATCATCGTACAGGGTCAACACAACCAGAGCAGTCCCTAAAAATGAGGGAAAGATGACCTGAACGGACCAAAAACTCCTTAATGACCTACAAGAGTTAAAGGGTTAAATCTTGCTGTGTGAACTTAGCTTTAGTTGAACAAAATACTGCTCTTTGAAGCCTAATACTTATCGATTGAGGAATTAATTTCAACAGGACTAACTGATCAGACAGAGTGAATCTTTTTAACGACACCTTGTCACCAGATTTCGTTAAATGTGTTGCTCTGGTATTAAATGAGGGAAAATGATGGAGAGATGTACTGGAGCCAAGGGCTAGGGGCTGTCAGTGCTATTGCACCTATGGGCACGTTTTTTTTATTGGATTTGCATTTCAGACGTGTAGCTAGTTTCACCTGGTGGCTTCCTCTCTGATTGAAACAGGAGCCACTGATTTTTATTGTTTTACTGTGTAGCGTTTTATGTTGTAGTTGTTTTATTGTTCAGCACTTTGGGCCACTGGGGTTGCAGTAGATGTGCTATACAGATAAACATGAACGTGAACTTGAACTTGAGTGCCGGACGCGTGAGGAGGTGCCAGGTGTTTTCTGTGGCAGGTGATGAGGTTAGCATCTTGTTGAGGTTGAGCAATTTGGCTTTAAAATGAAAGTGTTTTTGCTTTAGTGAATTGATTTGTTTGTACATGTGATTTGGACAATTAATTTTAGATTGTTTTAAATTGTGATTTATTAGAGTTGTTTTAGGATATTTTAGGTAAGTGTGTTTTATTTCACAGTTGCTGGATGGTCGTTGTGTCTGTTCCTATTTGGGTAGTTATTCAGCCTGGCCTCACATGGCCTGTGGAAGAGATCTGGAAGGCAGACTAACAATACTTTTTTTTATTCTTCTGCTTGTTTTTTTTAATAGTATCAGCTATCACTGTATATGTTTAAGAATTAAGTAAGCTTACTAGTATGGTAACTTCCTCTGAAGTGATTATAGTGTTTAAATATACACAAATGTTATTTACTATATTCTTAACTTGTAATTTTTTAAGATATCTAGCCTTAAAGTTTTCAAAATGTATAAGAAATGCACTGTTCTAATCTTCTTTAATTGTGAACTTTAAGCTCAAACTGATACCCAGACCATGTCTTGGCATTAATAGATTATCTTCTCTGAATCAGTAGTTTGCATCATAAATGGCTGGTGTTCAAGCCAGAGATATGTTCTCCACCAGGAACATCAAGTTTATTCTGCTGCTTTGATTTAATTTCAGAGTGACAGACTGGTGTCCAGGACTTCAGTAGAATAACAAAATTAACCCTAAACTGTGAAGAGTTGATCCCACCCTCCAGTGTTTATTTTATTTTATTTTTTTTATTTATTTTCTTTTAAACTGAACCGTTTCCAACATTAACCCAGGAGACTCACTAGCTCTGTGGAGAGGAAATGAAAAGAGCCAGGCTTGGACATGTTTGAAGAAAAGAACTTTATTTACAACACACAAGGCACTGGCTGCGAGCCAGCAGCAAAGCTCTCGGTCCATATATGCAACTTATCAAGGGATGTGCTTTCCTCCTTCACGCCGCCTCTCTGCCACAGGGAGACCAAGTGAACTTCGGTTAAACCCATCAAGGAGCACGTCGAAAAAGTTAATCATCTTATCTGCTGACTGGCCATGACCAAGATGACTTTTCACCAGTCTTATTTCAGAGCAGTGGATCACAGCGCTGATGGCTCTCGTTTTAACACAGGTCCACTGAAATATTCACTACTGTAGTGTTGTAAAGGTTAACTTAGGTTTATTACTGTATGTTCTCATTAGTGGGACACTCAGGGAATCAATCCCTTGTCCAGGGTGTTCGATCATCCCCCCTCACCTCTATAAGCCTCCTTTACTTCTTCATTGTCCAATATTTGGATTTGTGGTTGCATTGGACATATCACTCTGTTCCATTTCCTTCTGTCTAAGTGTTTCCCTTAAACCACTCTCTAAATGTTATGCATTGTTCTCACTGTGCTTATATCTTTCCTCCTCCTCTGCTGACCCTCTCCCCCATCCTACTAATCACCTCTCCACACGGCCTACCTGCATCATGCCACCACCTCATTTTTCTCCCTCTCTCTTTCTGCCTGCCTCTCTGGGTGTCTCATTAAAGGCGCTCTATCTAATGAGATTACGCCGTGGGGATTAATGGTGTGGCTAATTGATAGACACACAGCCGGAGAGGATTAAATCCCTTTAAGTCCCAAGTGGGCTTTTTGGGCATTTCAGCTGGCTAATTGAAATCACAGGAATGGACACAAATATACTTCCTGACCCCTGCACATGCAACGCTTCAGCAATCTGTTGCCTGTGATGCAATAAAAGGACCAATAAAAGGTGGTTTTATTAGAAAATGAAGCTCTATCCAAACAAAGAAGTCAGAGATTAAGAGCTAAATTCCCCTGGGGAGTCTGTTCTGCACCACGACTTGAACACTTCAAAGCACATTATTCAACAGCAGGTGCAACTATGCAGTGCAAATGCAAACTAATCATGTCATGAACAAATTAGGTTAGAAAAGCAGTGATCTTAGCTTTTTGAAACCATTTTATACATTTTCTTTTAAAAACACACAAAACTGTTAAACTGAGGCAGTCTCTGGGTAGCTTTTAGCCCATTTAATAACCACCTCAGTTTGGGGATGCACAGTCTGAGGAGGAGAGAAAAAGAAAGAACAGGATCTCAGAAGCCCACTGGAATCTAAAACTTTTAGAGAAAATACATTTATAATTACCACTGCTGAAAGAACGAGGCCATGACATTTAAAAACCCCCATTTCTAGAAAAGTTAAGAAATTGTCTTAAAAATAAAATTGAATCTGTGATTTAATTAGTTTAAATCTCTAACAGACAAGTTAACAGAAAATCATTTTCAGACAACTTTATTGATAATCCTGAAGTAACACTGATCAGCAGGTTAACTGGTGGCAGAAGTCGGGCTTGTCGGGGTGAGGGGATCCATAGCATATTCATGATATAGTGGCATTTTGGTGAAGAACGTGTTTCTACAAAGGTCTATAGCTGGAGCATAAGTGGTCAGACTTCATGTTGATAGTGCGTGGTCTTCAGCGACCTGTAAATATTTTGACAAAAGCTGATTTTTCTATTTGTTTGAAAGACCAAGAGCTGATGCTTGATGTATGAAGCCAACTGCCGTTTTCTCCTCATTGAGTATAAATGTAGGACAGCAGCAGCATGTGGCCTATTTGGCAGACCTATTCGCTCCTATACTGTATTAGGGCAGCTCAAGGCATCTTTATGCTCTACATTAAAGGTGGACATGGAGCCTTTTGTCTGTCTCTTGTGTCCTTTACATCAGGACTCCCTAACTCCGGTCCCTGCTTCAACACACCTGACTCAGATTAATGGCTCTATAGCAGATTTGTGGAAAGCTTGTCTAAACCAGGTGTGTTGCAGCAGGGATATCTACCACCTCTGGCCTGCAGGGTTTTTGGCCCTGAGGACCAGGGTTGGGGATCACTGCTTTACATGATTAATTTGATCTGTTTCCAGGGCTCTTGTGGATGCATATTCAAACGTAGTCAACAGAGTAGTGCCACCAGAAACCATGGGAGCAGCGTTGAGCAGCATAACTAAAATGTGTCTGAGAAAGGAACATAGAAGAAGACGAAGCTGCTATGTGCTTAATGACTGTACCGACAGCTGGCGTCTATGCCGTTGCTTCTTTTTATGTCTCTTTCTGATGTTGGAACTTGAAGGTAAACTCTGCCCTCTGGTGTATTGCATAACAACGCATGAAAGTAAGGGCTGAGGTATACTTGCTGTGTATACAAACGTGGACGTCAGTGCTCTACACTGTCTGTGTATACTTGTGCAGCACAGAGCAGCCAAAACGTTCAATTCTGGAGATCACCACTAGGGGGCAGTAGTAGTAGTGAAAAGGCCAATATGTCGTTTTGGGACGTTATGTTGGCAAGTCTCTGCATCAACCCCCAAAATGCTTTCAATCTGTTGCCAACTGTTAAGGCACAAGTGTTTGTCACTGTGCTAAGCAGAGGAAAAACCATTAAGATGCTGGTAGTTGTGAA
Organism: Melanotaenia boesemani; assembly: GCF_017639745.1. NCBI lineage: Eukaryota > Metazoa > Chordata > Actinopteri > Atheriniformes > Melanotaeniidae > Melanotaenia > Melanotaenia boesemani. Next base: position 37,931,989 of record NC_055684.1, read on the forward strand.
CAAGGTCAAAGAGACAGTCTTCAAAATTATCTGCCATCGTGTTTAACTCTGACCTCGTGTTCATGCTCTTGTTTGCATGAGTGCCTCTAGCATTCAAGTCAATTCAAGTCAACTCGCGCATGCAACATTAATGCGAGCGGCCTACGTGCCAAATGTACGGTAGGAATGCGTGGGAGACATGATACGTACACGAACGCATTGCTAATAGCAAGTATATCCTTGCCCTAAAAGGACAGTGATATTTGAATTAGATGTACCACTTTATGGATGTAAAGGGAGCATAAATGAGCCTTAATGCTAAGAGTATAAGCAACACAATGTTCAACAAAACAAGATTGCATGTTTTAAAAATTAATTTTGAGGCTTAAGGCTAATTTATGCTCGATGCAGAAGACAGATACACAGACAGACGGACAGTTTCATCCATCTCTGACGCAGTTTAGGCATGTTATTTGGTTAGTTTTCGGGGCCATGTGGATCTGTTGCAGCAAACGAAGCAATACCACCGGAAACAGCGGTGGCAATGTTAAGCAGTTTAGCTGATATGCAACCAAGGAAAGGAACAAACCAGAGAAGAAGAAGAGGAACAGAACGAAGAAGAAGCAGAAGAAGAGGACGAGGGTAACAGCTGTAGAGATGTCGGGAGCTTCTGAAGAAAGGCTGTGTAAACATAATCCAGTTATTAAAATTATAACCCACATTTATCTGATATTCATAGTCATGTTAACAGGCTCAACATGTGCTGTTAATGACACACGCAGCCATGACTGCGCTGGTGCTAATCACGTTTGCACATGAACATAGTTTATGTCACAAGTTAGTCGCCGACCATACTAAAGAACGAAGGAGATCATCATTGCATAAAACCCTTAAAACACAGAGCCAGCTGGATTTGCCAGAACCTGCACATTTTTTGTCAGCTTTCAGATGTGCTTTAATGGGTTCAGAGGCAGGCCCCATTTGTTTTGGAGTGCTCCTGCAGTGATTTTATGCAGGCAGTGATTTCTTTGTAAATGGTTGCATGTGGACATCAAGTCTTTAAACCCAGCATTTGTGTTTTACATACACTAGGTCTGTCTCCAGCTGAAAATGTCCAGTATTACAAGAAGGACAGCAGCTAAAAACTTTAATTCAGCAAATGTGGACACAGATTTCTCCAGCAACAATTATCCCCCCTTCCCACAACGTGCCATTAAAAGGAAGTCTGTTAAATAGGGGTTCAAACTTTTTTTCTTTTTAAGAAAATGTCCTAATTTTTTCTGGAAATGGGGTTTGTAATTTAATAACACTTGATGTGTGCAGGGAATATAAAAAAAAAGAAAAAGGAAAAAGTGTCACGTTTTTTAAAACATGTGTTGTTTATTTCCTAACGCACACATCCAGTATCTAGATGAATGAATAAAAGAACTCCAGTACACTGAATAATAGAATATCAGCAGGCATGTTCCCAGGCTAAAAGCCAACTGAGGGATCACGTCTGTCAGCGGCGATACGGACCAAAGGGCGTGAAAACAGAAAAAAAAAAAAAAATATTTCAACAGAAGGCAAAGATCAATATTCACAATTTAAAAAATAAATGGGCAAAAAAACAAAACGGCTTGAGAGCGAGTAGCAACTTTCATGTCATCAATGCTTAAAAAATATGTATCTTACAGTATTTTTATTTTCTCAGTTTTTATACAGAGTATATTCATATAGTTTCTGCTGACTATTTTCACATTCTCACCACAGAGTAACAAGTGCTTTGAATAAAACATTTGGAGAAAAAAAATCATGCACCTTTTTAATAGTTTTGTTGGCCTATAAAAACCGGGAATGTTCAAGGCGACAGAAAAATCTTTCAAGTACCTTCGTTCCACGTCGTTTCAAGTCATTTCAAGTCACTTCAAGTCACTTCAAGTTCCGCTCTCTTACAATGTCGGACTAATCGAATCATGCCTACATAAGCTTTACACTGTGGAGAAAGCAACACAAAACCATACAGGGCAGGCAAGCGTCTCAACGTAAAGGCTCCCAAACTCTTGAGTTCACAGAGGAAAGGCAAGCATTTTCCAATGAATTATAAAACCCCCACGCATATAAAAACAGTGTCACGCCACGTCAGCGTGCTGCTGTAGTCGTGTTGACAGGGGATGTTTGTGAAAGTCAAGCTGAGCAGGTTCCTCAGAGAAGGTCGTCTTCCCGCATCAACTCTCTTTTTGGCTTCTTTCAGGCCATAATTCATTGGGTTATGATGTCCGATAGTTTGTCCTGGATCGTGTCCTTCCCCCCTGCGACTGACTGCTGGGGTTGTTCATGTGCACCACTGTGAAAGGGAAAGGAGAGAGTGACAGGCAGGGCTGGTCTGAGGAGCACAGGGTGGGGGAGGACGCACCTCCACTGTACTGCACAAATGGCAACCGATCCTGAGATAGCAGGAGTCTGATACAAAAACACACCACAAAAGGCACTTTATAAAATGACAGTGCTTCTGTTCTAAGGAAATTCAAGTTGACAGAGTTAAAGAGAGAGTCAGAGAGCGTCTTCCCGAACATATTCTCTTCAGTGTGAGACTAAAGCCAGAGACGGTTTTGTTTTAAACAATCAATCAAAGCACAAATTCACTACTGGTGTCTCTCACAACGGCCTTGATTTGTCCCCAAAGACATCCAGGTCCAGTGCGGTGAGAGAACGACGAAAGTTAAAAAAAATCAAAAGCTCAAAACTTCACACTACAAACTCATCACTAAAAATCATAAAGCCAGAATACAGTTCCATTGCAGCAGAGTTCACGTCTGCGGGCGAACCAACGCAGCCCAAAGACAGGGTCCATTCCTCACATGTCACACCTGGAGCCGTCTTCATGTCGTCAGCCCCTGCCTGTGCTTTGTAAGAACGTCCATCCCACCTCTCCTGACCCCTGCCGCAGCCCTGCACAGCCCCCCCACCCCCCACTCCACTCTCAGTCATCGTCCCCTCCTCCGTAGAGATCGGCCAGCTTCTTGAAGCGAGGACCCCAGTCGTTGAGGTAGTCATAGTCCTGGTCTCCTGAGCTGGTGGAGTTGAGTGAGCTGACGGAGCCGGCGGTTGAACCACTGCCCTCATAGTCAAACACCAGCAGGGAGTCGTAAGGAGGGGCAGTGGGGTCGTTGTCTGCTGCCCTCAGACCCTGGAGACATCAAGAAAAGAGACAAAAAAACCTTCACTGAATTCTACTGTATGCAAGTTTTAAAAAAGGGTTAGAGCAATCATTAGCAGTTTGCTGCTGCAGGGGACAGAAGTGGCATAAATTATCCAGAAACCGACCTTAATCAGCATTTTCAGCCTCCCTGGTTGACGGTGGTGAAGGATACACTGAACTGAGCTGTAATTCTGGGCATTTCTGTGAGTAACTCCAAAACAACACTGAGAAGAACCAGTAGCACCGATGTGACTGCTGCATTGCAGTTTGTTGTGTTACATAAGAGCATTTTTATGTAGAAAGATTTTACCAGGGTTGCTCAGAAACACCCACCCCAATTAACCTGAAAAACTCAACCCTGGAACAGGTCTTGAAAGAGTGATTTCTACATTTTGGATCATGCACAATTCATCATGATTTCTTGCAGTGGAAACAGGCCGATCATTGTTCTATAACAACATAATGGAGAAGCTAATTTTCCACATGGGAACAGATTCAAGGTGCAGCTCTTTAAAAATCGCAGTAAACTGGTCTTATCTGGCTCACCCACCCATAAAGTTTTTAATGATCCTTCAGAGCTTGCAAGCTGATTTAGTAGCAGACACATCTCTGCCAGAGCTGCTGCTGACAGGAATTTCAAAAAGAGAATCTTTGAATTTTTCACTTTCAGATATAAATAAGTGATATATAATAAAGCGCTTCTGACTCCTGCCTGTTGACACAAAGTTAGGAGCTTTGGAAAGAAACTCCAGCAGAAGTTCTAACCTTTGCACATCTCCACAGAAGGCTTCAGTCTGGAACTTACATCATTTATGAAGTCGCCAATGTCTCCAGGGTGGGGCAGACTGGGTCTGACGGGGTACTGCGACTCAGCAATCACAGGCCTCTCATCCACCCGGCGCACCCCCGTTGGCTTACTGATGATGTGATCCAGAGACTCTGGCTGCTGCAACTGGCTCAGGTCGTAATCCTGTGTGGAGATCAGAGACAGAGAATGGAGCCTAAGTCTGGTGATGAGGATGAGCATCTTCATCGTTATACAGTCGTGTACTGCTTTTAATGCATTTCTCTTACTGAAGAAGGCATAAGGTTTACAACAGGTTTGTAATCAGCAACAGGTCATAATTTATACACACACATATATTATATATATAGGTTTATATATAGACTGAAATAGCTACAAGATCATACAAGATCATGAGCAGAGCTGTGGTGTTTTCTTACATTCCTGACAATACACTATAAATGTACATTTTCTACCATATTAAATAAAATGTTATAAACAATAAATACTTAGTATTTCTAAGTATAAATCTCATCCTTTGCTGATATTTATGTGCTGGTTTATTTCTCTGTAATGACTCACAACAGATTAATAGTTTGTTTGTTAGTGTTGCTGTCGGTTATTTAGACTTTTCTTTATGAATAAACATTATTGTTGACTATGAATACAAACTGAACAGGTTGTTGAACTTTCATTACTACCTCTCTGCAAACTGTAAATAAATATGCCCACTAAAGCTTCATACACGAATTTCTGAGGGAAAATAAGCCTCTGAACTCAACAGCCATCTGTTACTAGTGTGTTTTGGTGATATTGATTTTTTGGGGGTGTGTGGGTGTAGGAAAATAGCAAGTTTTAAATATGGAATAAATAACTATGTTTTTCTTTATTAATCCTTTAGGCACCAGAGTTTGAAAAGTTTTAAATACATTATGGAAATGAAAAAGACAAAACAAAACAAAACAATGTATGTCTGTATATGTATATATATATATATATATATATATATATATAGCAAAGGTAAGATATGCTTTCTGACTTTTACAAACATGAAGCATAAATCGGATCTTCTTCTGCCTCTGGTTCAGTGAATCTTGGTCATAGCGAGATGAAACTTCCAGCTGTGGAATCTGTGAGATGTGAGCTTTCAGTAGAGGAGTCGTTTGTTCGTGTTCATGGGGAAACATCGTGTTTACATATTTTTCGGACTTTCTGTAGCTGGTCTTTGAATTATTTGTTGTCTTAACTGTATTTGGTGGTCATAGAAATGTTTTTGCTGAGCTGGTAGCTGAGATTCTGGACTTTCTGTGGATACCACACATGTTTATATTTACATCTACAGACCTGACGTTACACCCGGAAACGAGACGTTAACCCCTTAACTCCCGGTAGCGGAGGCTGGAGGTGTAGCCAAGCTAAAATTGAAAGTTTAGAGAATTTATATCCAGAAATGTGGATAATGAAGCAGCGAAGGTGCATGGATGGAAGTTATTGTGCATATTGTGAATATTTCTCTCTCCTCACCATCTAGAAGCTGTGAGATTCTCATCCTGCTTTCTGTCTGTTCACCTGATGCTGATATTCATCACATATTGTTCCTTCTGTGTTTAGAAGGAAGCAGCTTCACAGCTTTAAATTCATCCTGCTGACTTTTTACCTTTTAGTTAGTAAATCCTGAACATTTCGTCCTTCTTTCTCATAAATATTTGATTTTATAAATATATATGAAGAAATATTTTAACTGTTGATGTTTAAAGAGAAAACTGCTGCTAAACCTGTTTATGTGTTTAGTGCAGGGGTCTGCAGCCATTCAAATCCAAAGAGCCATTTTTCCCTCAGCTAGCTAAATAAAACTCCTTTAGAGACGCAAATGTTACCAGACTTTTCAAAAAGGCAACTTAATATATATTTTTAATGAAGATCCTTGACAAAAAGAAAATATGATGAAATAAATAGCCCCTGTGTGCAGGTTCACCACATGGAATTAATATTTAAAAAGGATAATTGGGAAGATTTACATTTTTTAAAAAAAAATGCCAAAATACTGTCAAATTGCCAACTTTTACTTTCAATATTTGTAAGTAAGCATGAATGATTGCTACAGATAAGATGATCAAAGTTGACTGAGACTATGGACAAAAATCCAACTTCTCATGCTGTTTCTGGATCTGCAGGAAAAAAAATCAATCAGGAGATCAGAGAAGCAATCAGAAACCTAAAGCCTGCTGCTGCTAGAAAAATTCAAACACAAGCAATATGTGCAGCAGAGCTAAAACTCTATTCATTGATACAAGATGTTTCAGCACTGAAAGATGTCAGAGGTTCAGATCTACTTACTCATTTAACACATGGACAACAAATCATAGAACTTAATGAGGAGCAAAAGTATTGAGGCCTGAAATCCCTTCGTGTAAATCCATGAAAAATGCTCATATCCGATAAGCCCGCCAAGATTTATAACTTAAGTGAAACAGCTTTAATGCATATAAACTGGGTCTGTAATAAATTTACAGACTAGAGAGACATTAACTTCATTCAGCCGCTTCCACTTCTGGTCCTTAACATTGACCTCGTCTTGGCCTGCTTTTCTTCTTCCTGCCTAGAACAATATGCCCAAAATAATTAAGTAAATCTCCACAACTACAAAGGCTGTATTACTGTGTCACAGTAAATCCACCTGGAACACAGTAGAAAATGTAAATTGTTATCTCCTTCTAAGAGTAAACCACAATAAATTTAGTGATAACCACAGGACAGCAGCCCAGTTCACCTAGGAATGAGTAAAGTAATCCTAGGAATGAGTAAAGTAATCCTAGGAATGAGTCAAGTAATCCTAGGAATGAGTCAAGTAATCCTGGGAATGAGTCAAGTAATCCTGGGAATGAGTAAAGTAATCCAGGGAATGAGTCAAGTAATCCTGGGAATTAATAAAGTAATCCAAGGAATGAGTCAAGTAATCCTAGGAATGAGTAAAGTAATCCTAGGAATGAGTCAAGTAATCCTGGGAATGAGTCAAGTAATCCTGGGAATGAGTAAAGTAATCCAAGGAATGAGTCAAGTAATCCTAGGAATGAGTAAAGTAATCCTAGGAATGATTAAAGTAATCCTAGGAATGAGTAAAGTAATCCTGGGAATGAGTCAAATAATCCTGGGAATGAGTCAAGTAATCCAGGGAACGAGTCAAGTAATCCTGGGAATGAGTCAAGTAATCCAGGGAATGAGTACAATAATCCTAGGACTGAGTAAAGTAATCCTAGGAATGAGTAAAGTAATCCTAGGACTGAGTAAAGTTATCCTGGGACTGAGTAAAGTAATCCTAGGACTGAGTAAAGTTATCCTGGGACTGAGTAAAGTAATCCTAGGAATGAGTAAAGTTATCCTGGGAATGAGTAAAGTAATCCTGGGAATGAGTAAAGTAATCCTGGGAATGAGTAAAGTAATCCTAGGAATGAGTAAAGTAATCCTGGGACTGAGTAAAGTAAACCTGGGAATGAGTAAAGTAATCCTGGGAATGAGTAAAGTAATCCTGGGAATGCGTAAAGTAATCCTGGGACTGAGTAAAGTAATCCTGGGAATGCGTAAAGTAATCCTGGGACTGAGTAAAGTAATCCTGGGAATGCGTAAAGTAATCCTGGGACTGAGTAAAGTAATCCTGGGAATGAGTAAAGTAATCCTGGGAATGCGTAAAGTAATCCTGGGACTGAGTAAAGTAATCCTGGGACTGAGTAAAGTAATCCTGGGACTGAGTAAAGTAATCCTGGGACTGAGTAAAGTAATCCTGGGACTGAGTAAAGTAATCCTGGGAATGCGTAAAGTAATCCTGGGACTGAGTAAAGTAATCCTGGGAATGCGTAAAGTAATCCTGGGAATGAGTAAAGTAATCCTGGGAATGCGTAAAGTAATCCTGGGACTGAGTAAAGTAATCCTGGGACTGAGTAAAGTAATCCTGGGACTGAGTAAAGTAATCCTGGGAATGAGTAAAGTAATCCTGGGAATGCGTAAAGTAATCCTGGGACTGAGTAAAGTAATCCTGGGAATGAGTAAAGTAATATCTGAGGAGGAACTGTGCTACAGTAGAAGGTTAAAAGTGAACCTGAGTAGGTTTCCAGGTGTTTTGATAAAGGTGTCATACAGGTAAACATCTCAGGAAGCTTTTGGTTAAATGTGAGTACCTAACCTTCTATTAATCATTAGAGTCAGAAGAATCCAGGGATCACCTTCAAATTCATCTTAGAAACACCATGAGGCTCCAGAAAGAAGCGAAGCCCAAGATAGTCTATAATAGGAAGAGTGAATCCTTCACTATAAAACCTCCTTCATCTCTATGGAAACCAGCAGGACCTTCATGATTCTTTTCAGAGGCAGAGTTATGAGAAGCTAAATTCAGAGCAGTTAAATCTAGTAGAAAAAAGGTGTCCCAGATGAACCAATAGATTTAAAGTTCAATTCAATCCTTCATTCTGAACATTGACAGGATGGAGGGCCAAGGACAACTATGTTCGCTCTTCCTGTGTGTGGAGTGTGTGGGTTTAATTAGTGTCTCCTTTGATACTCATCTGTGAACTCGGGTCACTAAACAGAAATCCTTATATGAAGTATTAAAGCCATCAAAAGTCATCTTTAAACAAGGAATGTTCTTTATTTCTTAAAAACATCCCTGCTGGTTTCTGACCTTGGTGGGTGATGTGTGCATCTACAATACCTGGTCTTCCTCTCCTCCTCCCTCCTCGTCATACTTGAGGATGTTGTCTCTGACGTCGTCCTCTGGGTCAATCAGCAGGGGTTTTGCCTGCCGCTCCTTCTCTCTCCGCTTCATCCAGACCACGAACAGCAAAACCATGCCTGTAAGAAACAAACAAAGCAGTTTTTGTTAACAACTCAAATGGCTTGTTTTCTGAACAATGCTCCAACAATGCTTCTGCACTCACTGAGCAGTATGATGATGCAGATAAGTATGGCGATGATGGCTCCAGTGCCGAGGCCGGCAGCAGCCACGGCCCCCGTGGTGCTGCAGTCCCCATTATTGTCACAGGGACACACTTTGACCCTGATCAAAGAGCGGTTGGACAGAGGAGGGTTCCCCGAATCGGACACTATGACGGGAATTTCATACACACCCGCCTCAAGGTAAGGAATCCTTAGCCTCAGCTGAGCATAGTCCCCTGCAGAATGGAGATTAGATAGCGAGAAAGACAGTTGGACAGATATGGAAAAAGAGAGGAGGGGAAATGGGGAAATTATGTGGTGTACTGCAGAGAAATCACATTTTGTATACAGCAGGATATCATGTTATCTGCCAGAGTGATTGACATATGAAATCAAAGATGCATCAAAACAAACCACACTGCGAACATTCTGACATGCATGTACGTGAAAAGACATTAAACACCCAAGTGCATAAAAACTACAGTGTGTACCATTCAGCATCTATCACTCAGTGAAGCTAAGACAAGAGGCTCAGTGGGAGAAGAATCCAGGTATGTGATCAGATTTGTCCTCAAGACAACCGCTGTGATACATCCATCTGGCTGGATTAGGTGACAGATCGGCTGCTCGGGGGACTGAGAGATGAATGGCTCTCATTTGTCACAAACGATGGATCGTGCGTCAACACTGGATGGCACCCACGTTTCTCACTGTGAGCTTTCTGAGACATTTTCTTAAACTTGGACTTTCCTTCATAGCTTACAGCAGTCCCTGTTCCAAAGATTAATGTTGCCAGATTCTGCAGGTGGGGCTTCGGCCCCTCATTAAGTTTATGGTTTAATTCAGCTGAGAATGCAGAACAGTCATCCTTCATCCTTCTATACCTCCAAAATTTTACACTACAAGGGTCCATTTCCTGAGACCTGGCTGTCTGAAACACAATGCCCAGCATTTAATTACCGCTCAGTCTGGAAATGGTCCAGTTGCGACGAACGCTGCCGGGAAAAGATGGCAGCTCGAAGACAAAGGGCCCAACGTTGGGTTCGGCATCAGCGTCTGAAGCTGTGATGTTGATCCTTGAGTTTTGCCGTGCGTGTTCGCACACTTGGGACTCGCGAGGGATCAGCACCGGTGCATTGTCGTTCACGTCGATCAGGTAAATCTGGAGGGTCCCCGTCCCACTGGCTTGAGGCGAACCTGAGGAAGACCAGAGAGGGGACAATGTGATCAAAGGACAAGATTGTGAGGCAATAACACACAGTGCTGAAGCAGCAGAGGAAAGATGAAATTATTAAAAAATGGAAACAGAGGACAGGGGGATGAGAGAGCAACAGAGAATGAAAGTCCAACCTTTCATTTACATTGTTAGTGAAACTGGAAAAATTAGATCCCCCCAAAAATTACTGAGCGGCTTAAAATGGAGGGGCAGTACGTAGCTGTAGTAGCGTGCACACACAATACAAAGAAAGGACAAGACACAAAGCAAATCTCCCAGTTCTCGTCTGCTGTCTAAAAAGTCTGAGGCGAGAATGACAGAGACAATGCTTACAAAAAGATTCCTATTATCTGCAATCTGCAAAGCCCCATGGGAAATGAGTCGAACACTAACCTTTCCCCACCAGCTCATCATAACTCGCTCAGGGTTTCTCCTCATTGCCAGATCAGACCAGAACCAGTTCAGGTTCAGTTTGGTTGTATGTACTGTTTTTAAACTGAGTGAGTCTTTTTTTTCCCTGCTGTTTGTGTTGATTTTGGTCAACATGATGAGAATAAAGGCCTCAGGCCCATTTCCAATCCAGCTGTTTCTGACTCCAAACCACTGAAAACACATGTAATGAGGCTGAACTTTACGGTGAAGGTCAATATTTTACTCATGGGCTAAAAAAGGCCTTTAGTAAAAAAAAAAAAAAAGAAAAAAAGAGTCTTTAAAACCAAACATAGCAACAGCTTTATCAATCACAGCACAGTCTTAATCCAACAACACTTGAATGTGCAGCTTGTAAAAAGCCAATGAATCCTATTTGAAAACAGAATTATGAAAGGATGAATTATGTTCGACCATTTCTGTGGGTTAAGCACCTATTCAGGTTCCTGGGATCATGATGAAAATTTTAGAAGTTAAAACAAAAAACAAGTGGTTTGTAATTTTTTATTTCATGATATAAATTCTTTACATGATTGTTCCCATTTGTGCTTTAATTAAAATGAGAAGAATACTGTACTTTGTATTAGGGCTGGGCGATTAATCGAATTTTAATCACAATTACGGTCTGGGTTTTCAACGATCATAAAAATGAAATGATCTGATTATTTTTGTCCTTCGCAGTTTCCTCTTGTGCTGTTTTCAGTTGCCAATCGAGCGCCACTGGCATTGCAGCGCTCTGCTGCAGACTCCTCCCACTGCTGCAGACTCCTCCCACAGCCCTGATTGCTGTCCTTTACTAAAATGCTCTCACATACTACACTGAAATCTACTCTTATATACTATACCGAAATGCTATCACATACTATACTGAAATCTCCTCTTATATACTATACTGAAATGTAGCTCCCTGTCTCATCCTTAACTCAGTGTTGGATAAAGGAAGTTCTCAACCCTATGTTACTGTTTTCATTTGTCAGTGTTTAAGTCAGTGTTGAAGCATCGTGCTGATGTAACTGAGATAGTAACTGTGTGGTTGTATTTATAAGGTTATATTAAAATTTGTGGCCGGGACACGGACATTTTCAACTTGTCATCTTGTTTGCAGAAAGCATAGCAGGTGTAGATTCTGTTCAATGGCAGTGGGATTGTTTAATTCTATTGATGTGGTCATGAGTTTATGATGACCAAGTGAAGCAGCTGGCTTTTTCAATACTATACTGGCCTCAGCAGATACTATTAGAAGGGTTAAGTCTAACACGACAGCAACCGGATAACTGACAGTAGCCAGTCTGAATGAGGACACGCTAACTAGCCACCTAGCATAACTCAGCAATTAAGATATGCAGTGCTGTCAAAGAAAGACCTAGACGGCACTGGACAACATACTCTTCATCTGCATTTGGAGTATTCTCCAGGATATAACTTGCAGTGCTGTCCAGGTCTTCGTTTTACAGGACTGCATATCCCAATGGCCGAGTTATGCTAGGTGGCTAGTTAGCATGTCCCCATTCAGACTTACTACTGTCGATTGTCCGGCTGATGTCGCGTTAACCCTTAAAAGTCTCTGCTGAGGCCAGAATAGTATTGGAGATGCCAGCTGCTTCACTGAGATTACTTCCAGGCGACTGAGCAGATATTAATACAGCATAAGTCTTCACAAAACATCTGTCACGATATTCTCCAACTTCTTCTTCTTCGGTTTGTTTTGAAAATGCACTCCTGTTTTTTTCAACTACGTGACTTCCGTTTCAACTGAAATGACTTCCTTTTCAAGTGAAATTCGCTCTCACACACACTAGTAGAATTCCTTTCATACATACTAGTGAAATTCCCTCTCACGCACACTTTTTAGAAATTTCACTATAGTGTGTGAATGATTTCAGTATAGTGTTTAAGAGGAGATTTCAGTAGAGTATGTGAGAGTATTTCAGTATAGTATGTGAGAGTATTTCAGCATAGTGTATGAGAGGTTTCACCATAGTGTATGAATGATTTCAGTATAATATATGAGAGGTTTCGGTATAATGTGTGAATGACTTAAATTTCACATGTGTCTGTGAGAGGGTAATTCTGAATAATGTCTCAAATGGCCCCTCATAGGAAAACAAAATGTCTCCAGACTAATTTTTTCCAGATCACACCAGGCAGAACATAGCTGCTGATCTGAGACAAACTGTAGCTATGGCGACCTGGTGGAAAGAAGCTAGTCTGGATTACCACAGACAACATTTCAAATGTCACACATTTGAAATGTGCACTCTCTCTCTTTCTCTAATCGTGTTAAATAAGCGAGATCTCAGTTTCAATCAAAATAATCGTGATTATCATTTTTCCCATAATCGAGCAGCTCTACTTTGTATTGCACTGAATAAAGTTTTAAAAGATGGTCCTTTAGTCTTTACTCCTCTGGAGGAAAATGCTCCAAAAGGGTCATCAAAACAGTTCAAAAGATCGTTAGCTGCCCTCTCCGAACGCCTTAAACAGCACAGACCATCATTAAGGAGAATTCACACCCTGGACACTCTCTGTTTGAACTGTTGCCGTCAGGCAGACGTTCCAGAAAAATAAAAACAATTTTTATCCATCTACAATCACCACACTCCATACTAAAAACACATACCATATGCAATATTTTTCCTAAGGGATGAGTGCAATAACAGGATGCACGCCTGTGTGTGAGTGATGGGTCTCTGCTTGTTCTGCTTTTTTAAATGTATCTTTTATTGATTTTATTTGTATGCTTTATATTAACTTCATATATGAAGTGTCTGATTTGATGGCACTTTTAAATCACATACTTTTTACAGTGACAATAAAGATTTTCTACTTTATTCTTTTCTAGTTGATCTGGGGGTGTGTAAGAACCACTGACATCTAGTGGTCAAACTGAAAATGGCAACCAAAAAGCCACCATTGTGTAACAATATGCATCTGTACTGGGGTTTTAAAAAGTTTGTGTGGGATAAAACAAGCCAACAAAACTTTGCTGCTTGAAGAACTTTAATCTTAATCAATGATTTCTGTCTTGGAAAAACAACACTAATGTGAATGCTTCTTTTCTGCCTCCACCTACCCAACCACTTTGACTCTTCATGCTTAGTTTCTACAAATAGACATATAAATATACATTTTCTCATAGTTTATTGTTATACAATTTAACTTATAATTAAAGTTATTGGTTTAAATTTATGCTAATTTGTCAAAGCAGGAAAGACTGTGTAGCACAGTGGTTGGCAACCGGCGACCTGTGGACCAAAATGGGTCAACTGCCAATAAATATCCTGTATAGGTAAATGTTTTGCTACCAGCTTTAGCAATAAACACCACACAGCTCTGCTAGTTCCAGCAGAGTCCCGTGTCTGCTTCACAACTGCTGGGTAAAGTGAAAGCCAGGTTTGGAGGTGGAAGCTGGAAACTTTAGCAGCTGTTTCTGTTGAAGTTTTCCCTGAGGGTGAAGGCAACAGACCAGAGCGGCACAGAACCGTCAAAGAAATGTTGCTTCAGGAGCAAAAAGATGGAAAGATGAGGAAAACAACTGTTGTTGCTGTGGGCGCAATGTTTAATTCACCTGGCAAAGAAGCTGCCCTGTAAGTGCAGGTTTAATCCCTCATTCTCATCTATGTGCTGAACAAAAGAGGACACTAGAGCCCAAATATTGTTAAATATAAAAGAATATATAAGAATATATATATATATATATATATATATATATATATATATATAGGGTCAGGTCACATCCTAATGAGTAAATCAGTATCAGTACAGTATTAATATTTTATTCCCAGTTAATAAAAATTATAAAAAAGAAAATATACTATATGCACAATCATGTAAGAAATGATTGAACTGATGTTTGTCAGCCAAGCTTTTAGTGTTCTATGACAGTTTTTTTCATGTCTATACAATACCTGCTCACATGAAGTTGACATATAACGATCACTAAGCCCTTTTTCTCTCAAACAATAATTTGCCAGTTTGCAGATGATGTTATACTATAACATTTTATTGCAATACATTGCTGTTTAACTCAGGAGTGAAATTCAGTGATGTTACTTCTGATCTCACCAGTTCCACCCTAAACAACAGAAGAATCCGGTGCACGCTGCATGCACTGCACTGCTGAACAAACAGTGATTTATTGTGGCCTTGATATTCAGTTGACAGCTCCCTGCACACCGACTGTCAGCAAGCTGATCTAAATTACCGATGCGGCGCAGCAGAGAAAGAGTTTACCCCGGCAGCTCATCAGAGTTGTATTTCAACCTTTTTTTTCTGACTGGCACACAGTAACTCGGTGCATCAACTATGTAAAGGTCCGTTGCCCCAGGCCCCAAGGCCCATCGACCGTCTTGTCGGTTATGATTGGCTGGGCGCTTTGTTGCTTCTTACGCTTCGCTTGAGTAGAATAAGTAAAGAGAATTTCAATCAAACTAGAATATATCCTATTGTTGACACTGGTCTCCACAATCAATAGGCAGTCAACACTTTGAGCTTAAGTTGGTGTACTGCAGGGCGACCAATGCCTCACTCAACACCTGGGTCCCTCCTACCTACACAAAGAGCAAGCATCTCTATTTGTAGAGCTCTGGCTATTTACCTTGGTGAATTGTTGGAGCAGCCAAGGTTGATTGTCAGGCCCTTCTTTGACAGACACTTTTTTAAATTGTTCATTTATGAAACTGTAAAGGCTGTAAAGGTTCGTATAGTCTCATTTATGGCAAGTTATATTATATAACCAATGTAGATGCACAGCGGGAAGCAGCTTTTGAATCTACAATGATGAAGGAGTTGCAGCTTTGAAATATGGAGATCTTCATTTGTTTCCAGGGGAGAAAAGTGAATCATAAATACGGTGAATAAAGTACGGACTCCATGCACATTGTTTAAGAAAAGCCTTCATGTTTATGGAAGCTGCAGTTTTAACTGCTTCTGTCTTCAGCTGCTGTTTGGGAATCTTTTAGCCTTCAGCTTGGTCATCACTGAAGAAAGGTAATTTATCAAGCTGAGATCTTGACATCAGACTGAACCACTGCAGAATACTGAGCTTTTTCACCTTTAAAGTCTGACTTGCTTTTGCAGCACATTTTGGGTTCTGGTTAATTTAATGTATGTATGATTGCCCTCATTTGATAAATACAGATGTTTTTGTGCTTAAGAACGTTCTAAATTTCATTGGTGGGGCAGAATTTACAACAGTTTCTATGAATGGTTTATAAATGAGAGCCTGGGAGTCTAATCTGGCCTTTTTATTTCTAAAGCAAACATAACTTTTTTGTACTTTTTCTTTGTGGGGACTTCTTTTTTATGGGAAATATATGATAGATAAAGATATGTCTACCTCCTGAGGAGTGCTCTACACTACGCAGGATGTTACGAAGGGATTTTTCTTTACTATGAAAAGATCACGTGATCCTTCACCAATTCACAAGATGTTGAAGCTGAACTCAGCTTTACTTTCCCTTTCCTTTTTCTCAAAATGCATAAAACTGTTGATTTAGTCATGATAATGTTCCCAGCATCTCTTTGAAGGTTTGTGGTTTGTTCTTAACATTGCAAAGTTGCCCTGTTTCTTTTAAGGAAACTCCTTTGACATGTTCCCTGCAAAAAGCATTTATCTAAACAAGTCTTACAATCTTATATTCAGCCAAAAAGTCTTTTTCATCTTGTATTGAAAGTATTATACTTGGCAAAAGCAAAATGTGTGAGATTACTAATCATGTTTTGAGGATATATATTTTTTTATTTCTTACTTAGTAACTGAATTGTTATTTTAGATGCATATTAGGTTAAATCATCTCACCAATACTCTGTTTGAGATCACACTGTGTCTATCACACCCAATTTTAGCTGTAAAAACTTGTTTTAGGACTTCCCAGCACTTACTCACACACAGCTTTCTTAAAATAAGAAAAAAAAATCTAGACTTTAGATAGTAAGAAATATCTTAAAACAAGTTGCGAAACACTCATTAAATTAAAAACCCTCAAAACTACCCTGTTGCATCTTTTCAGTGTTGTTTCTTCCTCACTTTAAGAGAAAATATCCTAAAACAAGAGCAACTAATTCAAGAAGTAGCAGGGCAGTGCACACAGAGTAGCTGGTGCTAGTGGCTCCAGTGGAAGAGCGGGCCGTCCACCAGTTAAAATGTTGAAGCAGAACTTTTTTTTAATTTATTTTTCATTAAGGCTTTTAATAGTAAATTTCAAATGAAGAAAAATCATCCAATTTTAAGAAATTTACTCTTAAAATGAAACACAGAAAAGAAGCACTGGGTGTCTGTAGCTCAGGAGGAACAGCAGTCGTCTGCCAGCCTGAAAGTCAGTGGTCCAATTCCAGGCTTCCCCTGACTAAATGCCTGAGTGTCTTTGGGCAAGACGCTGAACCCCACGTTGCCTCCTGATGTGTCTTATCAGTGTGCACGGTAATAAAAAGCATTTAGTGTGTAACAACAGAAGTGCTTAAAGAGAGTGTGAATGTGACATGGAGTGTAAAAGTGCTTTGACTGGTCAACATGACTAGAAAAGTGCTATATAAGTACAGTCTATTAACAGGCTGGTTTTGAGGGTTTTCACACATAATGAGGGACATGAAACAAATGTTTCACAACTTGTTTCTCACTTGTCTAAAGTCTAGATTTTCTGTCTTATTTCATATAATCTTACCATGTGTAATTATCTAACTGCATGGACATATAATTTCACTGGATTATAGTCTGAATCTTCTTAATTTAACTACTTTTTTCTCATATTGACCCCTTAAACATTTGTCTATTTTCACCTAAAACAGGTTTTTATAGATAAAGACCTGTTGTGGAGCAACTATTTTACTGGACTACTTTTAATGGACCCCTGTTGATGTAGCAGGATCATCTCCTGCTGGTGCACAGTATGACTTCATGTATAAATTAGATTGGTGACTGGTCAGAAATAAGTGTTTACTGTAGCCTGGAATGGTATACATCATTCACATCTTAAAATCTTTGTTTTCCAATGAAGTATGTTATGTGTAGGTACTTGGAAGGGAGACTTAGTAAAATACATATTCATTTGTCATGGGACATCTGGTACCAACGGGTTAAGAGAGCTCATTTTTTCAGTGTTGTTAGGTCTGGGTAGCAACCTTTTGCTGAAACTACTGCATGTGGAATCAACTCCAAAGTCGTGTTCATGAAATACACCTGTACAGGAATCCCTCTTTGAGTCAATATTCTGACTACTTCTGGTCTCTGGGGAAAAGAGTTCTGCAAAATCAAAGAGTTGTAATTCCTAACCTCTCCTCCTCAGGCTAGGGCTGAGACTCCACATTTCAGTTCCAACAACAACCTCCTCTCACACGATTAATTGCAAAAATCAATTATGGTTTCTTCTATTAGTCTGAAACTTTGGTCCACTAAATGATTCCTTGGTAATGCCATAATGAGTTTAGTGAAGCTATCTTATAAAATCTTGTGTTCAGGGCTTTTGATGATCAGTTTAAAACTCAGTGGGGCTGAGTTATGACGAGGGCAAAACTGCTGCGCTATTTAACATTTGCTGCGCAGTTTTGCTCTGGTTATGTTTCTACGATTAGCGCCTGATCTATTAAGACTGCTCCTGTTATCATTTGCGGAGCAAACAGCAGTATTTAAATGAGGATTTAGCGGCGCTGTTTGCTCTGTCATGTAAGGTTCTGGAGAGCAAGGAAACCGCAAACGCAAAATTAACTTTTATCCGATAGAAGTTGAGACAAATAAAGGAGACAAATAAAAATATTGCGGAAGTCGAGGAAAAAAATCTAAATGTCATCAGAAATGCTGCAATATAGTTTCATATTCAAGTTCAATTTATTTATAAGGCACACTAACAACAACCTTTAGGAACCAAGGTATTGTACATATAAAAACATGCAAGGAACAAATAAGAAATAATAAAGGTTTAAAAGCTATAAAGAAATAATAATAATAATAATAATAATAATAATAATAATAATAATAAAAGACAGGCATGATAAAGTCTTTAAACTTATCCAGCAATTCTAATATTGCAACGCTGGATCGTCTCCACAATCCTCTTCTCTGGCATTCTAAATATATTAATATAATAGAAAAAAATGCATTATCTTAGTCGCCTTTCATGGTGTCTGTGCCTCCTCCTTAAAATTATTACTGCAGCCATTGCGCGTATACTGTTGTGCCAATTAGCACCTGCTTTTCAGAAACGCTATTTTTAGAGCAAACATAAACACCGCAAACTATTTGCGGGCTACATGAATCCCACTGCTGCGCAAACCAGATTTATTTGCATAGTCTCCTCCCACTAATGTGCACTTTCTGGCCGGAACGCCCATAATGCATATGCAGTAGCTTCAGAAACGCAAAGTGGAGAGCGGCGCAGTTTTGCCAGGATAACTGACGCAGTTCCATGTTTGCGGCTTTGATAGATAAGCTTGGGCCGATTTTAGCGGAGCAAAGCCGTCTGCACCTGTTTTAGTACACGCAAAGCGTTAATAGATCAGGGCCAGTGTGCTTAAAACCTACATTTATCACACATGCAGTATGTTTTAATAGATCCATCCTCATCAAAGTACAACAATGATTCTTGTAAAGAGGCTTCTTCTATTTTCCATTATAAAGATTTTTTTTTCTCTTCTTAAGCCAAATTGTGAGCTTAAGAATAGAGGTTTTCATGTGTTGCAGAGATTTTTAAAACCACCAGAGGCTTTTTAAATAAAATGAACTTGACATGGTTTGAGGGTTGCTTTTCAGTCTTCATGAGCCATCGCTGAGTCTTTGCAGTCATCTCCTGCGCATAAACTCAGTATAACATTGTGCAGATTCCTTCTTTAATCCTAATCCTAACAATTTAATACGTTCCTTTTGTAAACAGTAAAATACATGTTGGAGAAAATGTGTTATTTGATTTGTGCAACATTAATCTCCTGTCGCTGCTGCAGTGGTTTGTTTCTGAAAATGAATGATGATGGGAAGTAGCAAATAAACGTTTGTGGGAAAGAAGTGTGCAGCATCTAAAGAGCCAAGATGAGATGAGATGAGATGAGATGAGATGAGATGAGATGAGATGAGATGAGATGAGATCTTTTATTGTGCATTGTTTGTTTTTGTTTTTATGGGAGCAGTGCTTGTTGTAAAGTCAAACTGTTGCAGGAAGGAAGGCTCTGCAATGGCGCTGATTCACACATTTGGGGTGACAGAGTCTAAATAAGGGTGCATTCACACCAGGATGGTCTGCTAAACTTGGTCCGATTGGTGTCTCGGTTCAGTTGGGGGGTGCAACATTCTTCTGGATCGAGGTTACGTTCATGCTGCACGACTCAGCGTATTTCACTCTCTGCCAGAGGCGGCGCTACAGCAAGAATTACTGAAGCAGAAGACGAGGCAACCAGCGAAGAAGAAAATCATCTATTGGTTAATGCAGAAGAAGTTTGGTTTCTGGTACATAAGATAAACATGGAGCTGCATCAGATCCTAGTGGCCTTGGGTTGATCAGAATTCAGTCAGAACTTTTACTGAATTCTTCCATGTCCGGCTGCAACGTTTCTCCTGTCCAGAGCGGTTATGTTTTGGTTGTGTTTACCTGTGATGCCGGGTGCTGAACCCACAATACACTTTGTAATCCGCTTCCTGTATTTGATCCACTTGAAACGGACCAAGTCCGCTTCTTTGATTTGTATCAGAATTCATTTGTACATTCACAATAATCCAAACGAAGTGGACTTTCCTAGCAAACGGACTTGGATTCGAATAAAAAAGGCTGGTGTGAATGCATCCTAAATGTCTTAAAACCACATATACATGCCATGTCGTATTAGAGGTAATTAAAAAATTCTGCTCCTCAGAAATCCATCCAGAAGTTGTGGAAATATCTCACAAAGTACCTGAAATTAAAACATCCCACTATAAAACTGTATGTGCCCACATGTTTATGATATCATCAGAACATACACGGTCATCCTGACTTACCAGACTTACCATTGTCGTATGCCAGGAATGTGGCCTCGTACATGTTGTTTTTGACATACATGGACTCTCTGTCCAGCATTGCCATGGTGGTAATCTGACCGTTGGTCCTGTTTATCTTCAGCCAGTTCGCTGGATCTGACAACTTCGAGTACCTGCAAACATACACCCACATATAAGCAGAGATGAAGACGGTCAGAAAAGTCACTTCATTTACTGCAAACACAAACAGGCACATATCTGATGACTTTTACTTAAAAACCAGCAGCTTCAAATCGTCTATTTGTTGATCCAAAGTGCCCATTAAATTAAAAAGGTTGAATGCTCTTTACCATAATAAACGGCAGCAGCCAAGCATCTCTGAAGTGTTACTGTGACATGAAAAGTGGAACATATGCTGACCAAGCGAGTGACAGCAGCGGTTCATTAGCAGGAAGACTGAAGAGTCCATGTGCAGACCAGCTGAGCAGCGCTCCTGCTGCCCTTTGTACCCACACAGCCGCGACAGCAACTCTTACTGCCATCACAAGCTGATGCAACCTCAAAAGCTCTATAAAGTCTATAAATCTTATTAAGACTGATGAGACCTCTGAAAAGATGACCAAGCAAAGCATCATAAAGTAAAGTTCATTTCTCTTATGAGAAATGAATGAGAGGTCTCACTGAGGACCATTGTGTCCCCTTAATGACAAGAGATTGGTTCAGACACAGGGAAAAAAAAACTAAACAAATAAACAAACAAACAAAGAAAACAGAGAGGGTGGTAGAGATCAGAGTTGTGTTTCTCTGTAAACATGGAGAGCAGAACATGACAAGGGTGAAGGGGATTTAATTAAAGAAGTGCTTTGGAGGCTGCAATAGTTAGCCAGAGGCTCTCAGGCGGTCAGAAAACTAATATCACTTCCAGCTAGAGACACAAACACCCACGGCGGGATAAAACAGCTGCCTGAGACAGACACACACACCCACTTTGTCATTCTGTGTTTTTACAGTTAAACAGGTGGAAACAGATATAACTTCTAATGAAAGATCCTGTCATGCTGTTAGTGAAGGTGCCCGGCAGGTTTCTGGTTTGTGTGCCTGGAACTTTCATTGCCTCATGTGCCAACAAGATGTCATCCTCTGCTGTGCTTATTGGCAAACAGCAGAGTGAAAGATACAAAAAAAAAAAAAAAAAAATGCGAATAAGTTGATGGTGTGAAAATCAACAACGTCAATGTCAACGTTGTGGTCCAGCTGGGTCAAATCTTTTTCTATAGCACAGTCAAAACAACCTCATTTGACCAAAGTGCTGCACAGACAGACAATAAAACAAACATATAATATACTCATAAGCAAATGATCAAATAATAATAATAAAAAGGCAGAAAGAATAAAATTAAAACAAAAGCTAAGCAATAAGAAGGTTTAAGAAGACAACCTGCATAACTAGAACTAGAGGCCTCCTGTCTGGACGCCACCAGGAAACGGTGCTTTTGTCACCTCCTGCCTGGATTATTGTAACCCTGTTTTTGTTGGAATTATCCAGGGTTTAGTCTCCCTTCACTGGCCTCCTGTTTGTCTACGAATCCATTTAAAGATTCTTATTTGTTTATTAATGGTCATTTTATTTGTCTCAGCTGCTTCATTCTTACATGCCATCATGTCTTAGATCAGCTGATCACACGTGTTTATCTGTCCCACAGACATTTTATAAATCCAGGAGACAGAGCCTTTTCAGTTTTAGCTCCTGAAATATGGAATAAACTTTAGGTCTGGTGGCTTCTTCTCTTGTTTTTAAAAAACACACTGTTTTTTTTTAAAAAATGTATTATTATTTTTTATATATCTATTTTAAACGCACACTTTTAATTCTTTGTTTTTAAGCCAGTGTGAGATCTCATCTGTGTCTTAATCATTTATCCTTTGTCTGTACTCGTGTTACTTTTAATTTGTTAAATTGTGTTACTTTAAATTTGTTATGGCCCCTATGTGGTAATTTATAGCTGTTTTATTTCATTTTAATCCTTGTTCTTCATTTGTGCTGTTTTTAAGCGTTTTCTCTTTTTTTTTACATGTAGTGTTCGGCACTTTGGTCAGCTGTTATGCTGTTTTTAAAGTGCTTTAGAAATAAAATGTGATGGCATTTTTGTTTCATATTTTTTTATTCTTACGTGTATCTGAGACTGGGGCTGGAAATACATTTTCTGAAGCGCCACACCATCAAAACACTAAATATTTGGTGGTGGTGTGGAAGCTGCAGTGGGGGGTGTTTTAAATCTTCACCTCAGTTGCTTAAAACTTTGATCATTCCTTTTTAATCTATCTGTACTGAGTTTCCATCTTTACAGAAGTTCCAATCACGTTTGCTCTTCCTTTGATCTTGCATTCAAGCTTTAAACTAAAGTATTTATAAGCAGAAATATCCTCACTCTGAAAGGGTGATGACCAAAAATACAAGAACACACATACAAATGCATATATTCAGTCTTTCTGCCATTTAAATGACATCAAGCAGTAAAATTAGCTGGCAAACAGGCTTGGCCTTACATCATCTTGTTCTTTCCTCCAGAGAGCAAAAAAAAGGCAAGAAATTCAAAACTTAAAAAAAGAGCCTGTGCTGGCTCCTCTCCCACCCACACTCATGCAGAGGGCTTTCAGTCATGCTCTGTGGGCGCTCGCGAGCATGCCCGTGTGCTTCTAGCAGCTTGCGTTTGTGCATTTCTGTGTCTTTTGTGTATATAGTGTGCAAAGGTTCAAGAGAGGTTGCCCAAAGGGAATACAGGAGTAGAGATGAAGCTGCTGTGAGCTGAATGTCTGCTGGCAAGCTGCTTCAGAGACAGCAGCTCTGAGCTCTCATCAATAAAAGACACACAGACTGACGGGGAAGAAAGCGACAGGGTCAGTGGGAGCAAATGGGAGGGTGGGAATGGAGGGTAGGAAAGGAAGTACACTAGGAGGAGATACTTCTATCAAAAGGCAGACAAGCTCAGCCCAGTTGGTTTGCATAACTTTTTAGCCGAGGAAACGTGAGGAGTGGGTGCTGCTCACACCCCTCTGCAGTTTCTATATGAGTACGCCTCCCGTCACCTCCTTCCTATCAATTCTGTAACATTTCCACTTAGTTTCTCAGTGAAAGTGGCCATCTTGTTGACATTAAGAAAAATCCATCTCTCTCGTTGCAGCTGGCGATGGAGTGGAATGGTGCTGCTGAACCTCGGTGAGCATGTGGGAGTTTCTGTCACACAGGGTCGATGCCTGGATGGCACCGTGCCCGCTGTCCTCCCAGTTAGGAGGGGAGGGATCAATGAGGAGGAAGATAGGGATTCCAGGGAGGGCAGACAGACAGCATCCAACCCATTACACATGACCTCTTCACACTAGTCGCCTGGCAACGGGGTGGGGGGTGGGTGGTGACCGTGATGTGAAGTTGAGAGGAGATATAAACTGTGGAGAACGCCCCCAGCTCTGATTATACACTCACCATGCTGAAAATTCGGTGAGGGCGCACACATGAGGGGGACAAAATATTCCTGATAATGCTCAAGTATTCATGAATATCACATGATATTTAGTTTTCAGAGGATCCTGCTTGGACTCATGCTAAAGTAGAAAACTGGATTTCAGATTTGTATTTGGAATAAAAAGCCAAAAATAGGCAAATTATAGATAATCAGTCTGCCAACACATTTTGTCTTTGAGTTTTGTTTTCTCTGCCTTATGGTGGATAAGAAAACAAAAAAACAAAAAGCAGTCATTATAGATTTTTAAAGACGCTAAAACAGATGCTGCACCTGACAATCTGGTGGATGAAATGGTCTGGATCTTGGGCTGCAAACACTGTAAGTGTGGTCCCTGCCGGCACACCCTCCTCAAAACGGATCATCTTGGGGTTGACTGGGAAGACGGGCGGCTCGTTCACGTCCTGAACGGAGATGGTGACCCCTGCCGTGGACTGAAGAGAGGACTGGATGCCGCTGGCCAGGTGGGCCTGATTGGACACCACCACAGTCAGCATGAAGGCACGATTCATCTCGAAATCCACCGGCTAGAGAACAGAGCAGAGATGCAGAGACAGACGTATGACATTTGCATGGTTTCACTCTGAAAGTGTGAGGAGAGAAACCAGCTTTCATTTCTACCTTGACCACTGTCAGCATGCCCTCATTCGTGATGGGATTAGTGCGGATGGTGAAGTGTCCAGAGGGGTCCCCGCTGACGATGCGGTAGACTGCGTTCCAGTTGGGGCTGTGGGGCTGATCTCTGTCCACCACTGTCAGGTTGGTCACCACCACATTGACTTTGTTCTCTGGGACCTCCCCAGAAAACTGCAGACAGGAGGAAGCGACAGAAAGATGGAGGGAGGTGGAGATGATAGCAGAGAGCAAATGGGAGACAAAACATTATGAGGATTTTGCCATAGAAGTCAGCTAATGCATGTTAATAACTTGATTTATTGAGATTTGGAACATCTGCTTGTGCTATCATCCATCTTTTTAGATTTAGCATAATTGTTATGAAAACAAAATGTGTTTGGGGTCATGCTGATAATGCTCACAGCACTTAAGCATGAATGAACCTAAAGTGGAAGCAAAACAAATTTAAAAGAAAAAAGAAGAGCAGATATTTTTATTCAAATGTGGATAATAGAAAATCATATCTTCCATTATGTTAATGTACTTCCTCATTCCACAGCATATCTCCTCATGTGAAACTCTTTATTTGAACAAATGAAGTTTTCAATTAAGTGTTTACCCATTTAATTTAGATTGTGTGCATTAACCAAATCCAGGTCTTAATAAGTAATTAGATAAGTAGAGTAATTAAGGCTGCACTAGGAATAATCTTTGGCTAATGATCTTCATTATACTGCAATCTGAAACAACTCCCCCATGCACCGACTCAGGAGGAAACTTGGTGACAGCTGCAGAGCCTAAAGAAGAATTTACAGCACAATAGGATCCATGTCCCTCTCTATAGGGATTTATCTGGCTACTGAGGGATGGGCACTCAAAGGAAGTCAAACACACAAACTCCCACACACACACACATAGAATAAAAACTCTCTCTGCCTCACGATAATCCATATTTCCACTTGTGAAGCATTAGCTTGTTTATGGTGTGCATCTGCCAGCTGCTGTTCACTTTAATGTCTTCATCATTGCAGGATTGAAGCAGAGTCCAAAACATCCGACTCCTGTTTTCCCTCTCCCCTTTCTCCCTCTTTCTCCCTCCCTTCATCCCTTGCTTCCTCTTCTCCAGTCTCCCTGCTGGCCTGATAAGCACACAACAAATTAAATATGCACTCGCAGTCCTCTGTGTCCGGGCTCTTCCATTTCATTTTCACCGCAAGCTTTAGCATCAACACCGTCACAAACCTTCCAAGCTTGTCTGGTCGCTCTGTTAGACGACCAAATGGGATCTGCACCCACGGAGAGGCTCACAATGGTGCTGACTGGACAAGAGAGACCCTCCAAAATGGCCACTCTCGGAAATACAATATGGGCCCACTGATAAGACACTAGAGGCACAAAGTTCTAAAGAATTCTGTAGTTGCAAGAAAAGAAGTTCTACTTCCTTTTGAGTTATGTCACAAAAGGTTTTGTTGGTGTTACTGATTCTGGCTTCAGTGGGATTTACAGAGGATATAAACTTCAGCTGCTTTTCCAATTTGAACATGAAATATTCTTTAAGGTAAATCTTGGAAAATGTGTCAGTTGGCTCCCCAGCATAAGGTGAAAATAAGTTTTATTGAGGCTCACATCAGAAAAAGATTTGTTTGCAGAAAAATAAATATTTAATGTCATCAATCCATTTTCTATGGTTGCTTTTTTTGTCCAGGACTGGAGTTAGCAACATGCTACCTGCAGCCATGCACACGCAATCTCACAATAGGCCTAAATTTAACATATCTGTGGAAAAAAAATCTATTTAAAATAAACTTTTACCAGTAATCAGGAGGATCAGACTTAGAGCTTTCACCTGATAGGATGGATGCTTTAACTAATACACTAACACACACACACACACACACACACACACACACACACACACACACACACACACACACACACACACACACATATATATATATATATATAACTAATAGTTTTAATGACACTAAAAGTACCAGTAATATACTTTTTTAAATCTATTTTTATTTACATTAGGTTGGAAACCACTGTAAATCGCTTTAGATAAAAGCATCTGCTAAATGCCTGTAATTTAATGTAATTCTCTGGTTAGTTGAGGATCTCTGGTCGTCTCTGTTTGTGCAGCAGCTGCTTCCTCTTCCTCGTCCTCCTCTCATGTTGTTCTGTGAATCATGAAGGTTGTTGGTGATCAGCTGATTGACTTTTTCTCTTGTTGTGTTTGTTTATGGTTCTGAGAAGGAGGAAACTGGTGGTTCATGGTTCACACTGTCACATATTTACCCCAAAGTAGTTTTTGGCAGGACCTTCTCTAACACAGTCGCTGGCTGGTGGTAGACAGGGTTTATACATCAGCTATGCAAGGCCGGGTCTAGAAAAGTTTGGATTTTATGAAATATTGAACTGATCATTACAACTAAAGTGTTCTTTTAATGTAAAAAAAGTGAAGAAAAACTTGTAAAACAAAGAGCCAATGATGTGTTTTATCAACAGGTGTTTACTTTGGGTGATGCTGCTGTAGGACTTTTATCGCTGCTGCAACGACTGACGTTAAACAGCCAACATTGATGAAGAGACTCTGATCAAACTGATGATCTGGATAAAAATATGTTTTTCATCCATTCATCCATTATCTACAGCCGGTTATGCCAGTGCAGTTGGGGGCTGGAGTCAATCCCAGCAGGTACTGGGTGAAAGGACAGGTCACCAGTCCATGGCAGGGCCAACACAGAGACACAAGCAACCCCACTAACATGAGACTGACATCTGTCTACCTATGATGGCTGTTATATCTATCTAAAGGATGTAAAGGTGACAACATACAAGCCTCTGACTTCACATATTTTATATCATCATTAAAATTCAAAGTGATGGGAGCAGATATTTTCCATTCGGCACAGCAGCTGTTTATGTCCTTCAGTATCTGCAGCTCTACAGGTGAATCACTTCGATCTTTTAGCTTGCGTATCGGTTTTTCAGCAGCTCAGCTGCTGTTTCTCAACATTAATTAGTCAGTGACGAAGCGTGGTACACTCCAGATAGGTGGGAAACGTGCGATTTAGTTTGATAAGACAGATCCTGGCAGAAACATTGTCTTACTTTATCACACAATGACAAACGTAGCAGCAACACGACGCGTTAAGCCCATGTGGAGAGATGAATAAAACATTTTCCTTTTTCTCTCAAATTAGACGCAATATATCAACTTGGTTTACACCCCCCACAAGCAATTTCACTTAATTAAAATGCTTTTGTTTTCTCGATGCCCCCCCCCCCCCCCCCCACATGGAGCAACAAACTCTTCTTGTGTCTGTCATACACAAATAATCTCTGAACTGCTCCAAGTCTCATTGCATGTGTGGGAAGCGAGACAAGTAGTAGAAGAAGAGGAAAGAGCACACAACACACAAGAGAACACACCCTTTCATTTATTTATACTCATTACCATGCTGGAGTCACACCAAGATGCGACGAGCCAATCCGTCACCAAATTTCTTCTGTCAGTTTATGCTGCAGCAAAGCAAAGAACTAAGTTTCTGAGGGCTAACATGAAAATCTAGGCTCAGAAAAAGTAAAAACTCTGGCCATTCAGTGAAAAGTGCAGTCAAAACAGTCGTATAACTTTAGATACATGACTTAAATCCTTTTGGTACTTTCCCTAATGTGGTTCTAAAGACATGTTTTGCAGTTTTTGTGTGTTTGGCCTGCAGAGGTACGTCAGTCCAGAACTCCTCCTTAGTCCAGGACTGGGGTTCTTAAACTTTTACTTTGGTACTGTTCAAAGGGGTCCATTCAAATAATAAACCTGTATTGATCTCACTCTTGGTTTAATTGTTAAACTGACTTACAGTTTACCAGATAAAATTTTGTCAAATAAGTATCTATTAGTCATGTTTATAAATTAAAAAACTTTTTACTCCAAGACACTTGGATAAAAAAACAAACAACAACAGACAAACAAACAAACAACAAAAAACAAAACAAAACACAAAAAACAGGACAATTTAATACAGTGATAAAAAGATCACATTCAAAATAGCACAATCTTATGAAATAAAATGTAAATAAAATTGATAGTTTATTTGAATAAAAATGTTTGTAAATGATTGATTTATTTATTTAAATGAACTTTTATTAGAATTTGACCTTTTCTGCATCTGTAGCTCCTTTTCTTTTTATTTTTTCACCGGCTCTCCCTCGAGTGACGGTTTCTAGATGCCACTTTAGTTCCTCACTAAGCTGCTACAGTGCTGGATCGTGTTAGCTCACACTTCACACACTGGCTTCTCGGATCTGTTACCTCAGATTATTCGTATTTCATTAATTGGATTTTACTTGGGCCAAAATTTTGCCTCACATGGGGTTTGGACCAGGTTTTCTTTTGGTAATTGGTGTTTGTTTAACAACAGACTGATGGATATTGTGTCTTTAATTGATCACCTATGCAGTCTTGTAGACCATGGATTGTTTTGCAGCCTTCTAGGTGGCACTCGAGACCAAAATATGGACCCCATGGTTTAGAATCACTGGTCTAGATGAGTAAAAGAACCAGAACCACAAGGGCAAAGACCAGTTTGATGGAGCCCGGAATGTATTGGCATGCACACGGAGGACAGTCCTGCTAAGCTTGCTAAGCATGTTATTGCAGACAGCATCTCTCTGTCTATGAGATTTGCTTTGTGCAGTCATACAACAGCTCTACAAGACTGCGGTCAGCATTTAAACCTCCTTTTATGACCACACAGAGAACAAAGACTTGAGATATAGATAGAGAAAGATGTGCACAGGCAAATGCATGCATGCATGAATGCATACACTCCAGGAGCTGCTTACATATAGTGAATTCTCACCTCACCTCACCTCACACACACACACACACACACACACACACACACACGCACACACACACATACACACACTGCTTGTACCAGCTGTAAAGTGGTGTGCTGTCAGACCAGTGCGGAGGTATCAGGGACCAGGGCCAAATGCCTGCAGACAAACGCTGGCCAGCACTGGCTGAGCAAGCAGGCGCAGCACAGAGCGGGAGAAGAAAACTCATCTTCATCAGCACCTTTTGCTATCCCTCCACATGCTTCTTTCTAAGTCATATCCACTTGCAAACTCTTGTCAAATGCACGCTCATCTAAAATCTTTTTCTCTCATTTTCTGTGTTCAGTGAACAAACATTATGTTTGCTGCCTTTGACAGGAACCACACAGTGAACTATGTCACAGAGTGCATCTGGATGCTCTATTTAAATTGGAGGCCTGTATAACCTTGTGAGCCATGTGTGTGCCATATGTATTAGAAGGACAACATGAGGCAGAAGGATAGCAGTGCATTTAAATAAGTAGTAGCTAAAAAGACAGATGCAGAGACAAGTACAGTTAAACTCCTGACCTGCCTCATCTGGCATTCAGGTACATATCTCAAGATTGTAGTGATATGAGTGTTCATTGAATTTTGTATATAATTTTACCCCTTTACATATAAAAAGCTGCATATATTATCTATTTTTCATTCAAATCAATTGCATAAGCAGTTGAATAACTATGAAATAACTTACCTTTATACAGAGGCATGAGTTATATTTTCTGCTTCCAACAGCACACTTATTACTTTAAGTTCTTTTACCTAATAAATTATGCATGAGAACAGTGCAGTTAAACTGGTATGATAAAAAAAGACTTTTTACCTAAAAACAGTTAAGCAACTGGTAACTGTTGTCCAGCTGTGTTAGAAATGTAAGAAATCTGTCTATGTGGAGATTGAATAAGACTCACCGTCCTGACTGTAAGTTCTGGGGGATTGTCGTTGATGTCAGTAATGGAGATGAGGGCTGTAGCTGTGTTGGAAAGTCCAAAGTTCAGGTTTCCTTCCATATCAGTGGCCTGGACGATAATAGTGTACTGGGATACTTTCTGTAAAGCAGAAACAAAGAAACCACGTTCACTGGTTGGTATTTTAAAACACTGTTGTACAAGTTTGTGCTTCTCATGAACAAGTTCAAATTTCAGTTCATTTACATTCTTTTAGAAGTTAAAATTAGAGACTGGACTTGAGAGAGAAAAGAAAAGTTTTATATTATGCATTAAAATCAGAAAAGCTAGACCTTAGATTCTATCACATAAAACAGATGCATGTGGGACAGATGTGGAGACAGAGGACAGTTATTTTTTAAGTTATTTTTTATGAAGCAGCTAGTTTCAGTTCTCTCCCCTAAATGCTGCAAAATATAGAAATATTAAAAGGTATCTTCTCAATCTGGATGGATGGTTCAACTCTGCATATTTTCAAATTCAAAGTTGAGGAAACTGATGTTCTGGCTTGTTTAAACACTGGTGGAAATAATTTGCACAGAAATGTTAGATTTAATTTTCAGACATAATATTTCCATTAATAATAATTAGCAGACGAGGTGTCTGGTGCGCATGCTACTTCTGCAGCACCTTTCTTTTCACCTGCACTCACTGTTTCAGAGCAGATTGCAGTGGCATTGCCACAACGTGTTGTTGGTTTGTCATGCTTGAGTGCACAGTGCATTGTGGGTAAAGTGTCACGTCAGTGGAGCACCGGGGAAATGTAGGCAAAGACTGTTGCAGGGCCTCTGAATGAGTTCATTGAACGTGTTCATTTAAATTTGTTTGTGCAGGACACAGTTTCAACTCCTGCAAAAATAAAAATGGAGTCAGGACTCAAATGAACTAATAAGCACTTTTTTAAAATCCATCATCAGAACTCATATGAAAAGTTAAAAAATAGATAAATTCATAACAGACCACTATCCCAAATCCCAGCTAAGTATTGGATTCACACAGTTCCTTTATTTACAGCTGACCAACCAGTGGAACATCTGTGTAAATGGAGTCCATTAGAAGGCCTTACCCGCTCAATAACAGACAGTGGACAACACAATGCACAAACATGCACAAACAAACACACAGAAAGTTGCAGAGAGGAAGCATTGTGTTGGCAGAAGCCCCATCCATTATTGCCTAAAAGTCTAAGCTTGCTGCTGTGGGACCAGACTTGGATCATCACTCATTTTAATGAAGGTGCCGCCACTTTAAGATGCGCCACAGTGCTTCGTATATTACAAAGAGGTGAACAGGCCTTATTTAGTCCAGTTACAGTGAGGGGAACGGGCCCCAGAGTGTGCTGTGGCACAGACTGCAATATTACAGCACTAAAGCCAGAAAATACACACACTCACCAATCGTTGAACTAAAAAAAGCTTCTAAAACAAAGAGAAAGAAACAGAACAGCCACATCCCAGTGACACTGTCCATGGTGCTGAAAGTTCACTCTGTCCCCAGATTCACCACTCTGATGAGGTTTCTGTGTGTGTGTGTGTGTGTGTGTGTGTGTTTCCACCCTGACTGTATGTAAGCCTCTATGCTTTGTGGCTTCTTTCACTTTCTATAAATCCATTTGGCCCAGGCCTCCATTGTGTCAAAGCATAGAAAGAGAGTGAGAGAGAATGAACGTCAAGGACAGGCCACTGCCTACTGCGCACGACCTGCTGCTTTGTTGAACATCCACAATGTACCCAAGTGATGGTCTAATGTTTGTTTGTTCCTGTGCTAGCTTTGCCTTATTCTACTGGAGCCAAATTTATGAGTGCTTGAAGAAGCAATAGAAAATCCAGCAAGACATCTTGCAGCTATAGATGGGTTAGATAATATTTCCTGCATAGTTGGCAGCATCTTCCTTCCTCTGTTAATTGTGTTCTTTGTTAATACACACCGTGTGCTTCTTTTGATCTCTTCTTATCTTTTATAATCACATTTTCCTTAGCCTGTCTTTATGCCTGTATCTTTCTTTGTCTGTTTTTCTGTATCTTTCTCCCCCACTTATTCTTCTTCAGACCACAAGGATGCAGTTCATTGGTATATTAGTCCATGCACTGATGCTAGTTAAAATACCCAGCCAGACTCATTCTGCATTTCTCCAAGTCATTATGAAGTACACAGACGTGTTAATCTGCACCAAACCAACCCTATTAATGAAAACTCAATACTGGCTGCCCTTTATTAGTCTCATAATGAAATATCAATACCATCTCCCCTCGTACAGTGCTTCAGTAAATACAGCCTCCGCTCAATGGGCCTCTCTTCAGACTCATTTAGATCCAGTCACATACGTCAGTCTAGAAATAGCATCAGATGGCTGCAAGAAGCTAATAGGCTCAAGATTTGATGGACGCCTTGTCCTCTGGTCAGGTGAAGAGAAATGACTGAAGCTGAGCCAGCAGGTGGAGCTCTCAGACAGTTAGGGGTGGGGTGGGGGGAGGCGGAGGGAGGTGGGGCGATGCTATCCTGCTGGGTTATATTACTCATCTGACAGCGGTTGTGAGTTTATGGACCTTCTATTGCACACATACGAAGCCACTAACGCTTCAGTGAGTGGGAACAGGTTGGACTCGGATACTAAAAAGCACCGGATATACACGTGCTCAAGGAGCACACACAAACACACACACACACACATACACACTAAAACATACTCTCATGCA